>NW_024868509.1:3695-16924 GCF_013358625.1 Macadamia integrifolia
AGAAAGGTTAGCAATGTTGGATGGAACAGTGCCAAGAAATGTATTATTAGTGAGATTCAGACTAGTAAGAGCAGGAAATGAGGGAAAGGGGAAGTTATTGACCATACCTTGCAAGCCCATACTTGGTAAGTTAATTTCAGTGATGATACACCTTTGATTGCAAGCAATTCCAATCCAACCACACCACGGGTTAGCTTACAGAGAGGAATTGGTGGCATTAGGATGAAGCAGTGTCCATGAACGAAGAACAGATTGGCTTTGGTTGTTGAGAGTAGCTTTCCATTTGAGGAGAGCATCAGCTTGGTCTACAGTGCCAGTGCTGATGGAATTCAAGGCATAGGCAGAGTTAGAACAAGCAAGGAGCAAAGTGGAGAATAGGAAGGATAGGAGATTGAAGGAGAAAGCCATTTTCTGGTTACCTTCAGAGATTGAAGAGTAATGGGCGTTTTACTGTTGTAAACTCACAGTGGCAAGTGAAAAGAATTTGCTTAAAGCTATCTTATTGTCCCTTGCTGGGAGTATAAGGCTCTCTTAGTCTTACCCATGGATCTAGGTATCAGGTATTGAATTTGCATCAAGTCCACCTATGAGAGTAATCTCGTATGTCCCTGGTCCGTGGATTTGAAATCTATTAAATGAAGAGAGACAAAATGGATTCCATATCTATGGACCAGGAACTTACAAGAAGAACCTGATCCGGTCTCTGATGGCATTAGGATGGATTTAATACTGAGGGGGAATAGTATTTCCAAAATTGGAATACTAGTCGCAGTTGTTTGGTGGGTGTATCCTTGTCCCAAAGAGAAGAAAAACTTTTCTTTATTTGTAGTACTTACATAATTTGGTGGAAATTGGAAAGTCTTCCTTTCTTATGCTGATATGCATTCTTACACGGCAAAAGGCACTGAGACATTGTTTAGGGGTGGTCAAGAACCTTATTTGTTGAACCAATAAAAAGAAAAATAAAAATAAACTTGATTATTAAGATCAATTAATTCAAAATTATTTCATATAAAACGTTAAAAAAAATTACTATATCACTATTAAAAATAATAAAATTTTTATTTTATATAAATTAAAAAAAAAAAAGAACATTTCAAAACTGGGGGGCCGTGCACTTTACGATTCTCATGGTGGCGTGTTAGAATGATAAAGAACCTTTCTCATTAATTCCCATTTATATAATGGACTTCCCGTAGGTTCTCTCTCACTCTATAAGAGCTTTGCATTTGTTGGCTTATCATTCTTGGGCAGTAATGGCAACTCTGAGTAATCAATTTTATTTTTTCATTCTGATTGTTTTATCAATTTGTCTTCAATCTTCTCTGGCTGCGGATTCATCCGCAGGACCCTTCAGTGAATTTCTCAACAATCCCAACACCAAACCGGATATAATTTTTGTAAAAGCTCCAGTTACAAAGTTTTTCGTTTCTCGGAAGCTTATAGATTACTATGCCGGTGGTTTTGGGTCAGCCCCCGGAGATGGAGTGTCGGATCAACCTATCGGAGGGTGATAATGTAAACCTCAATGAAGAGTAAAGAGACAGAAGAAGGATGCTACTGTACCCCTCTACCATCGATAATCTTTTCGGTTCTTATTATTAGTTTTTGGCTGAAAAGTTAAGGGAAATTTCTATCTAAATTTAATATATATTTTCTATTTATTTGTTCTTGTTATACGTAATGTTACTCTTTGATCGAGTTTATTTGTACTCATAAAAAATAAATAATGGGATAAAAGTCAAAGCATGATAGTTAATATGTAAAAGCTTTCATAAGGCTTTTTCTTTGTTAGATATTCTCTCTGTACTTAAAAAAATAAAAGTGAATATTTTTCTTCTCTATATATCATCTTTACAATCGTTAAATGCTCAATTTTTTTTACTAAAAGATGAATATATTAAGAAGAAAAGGGAGTACATCATAAAGAAGAAACAAGGACAGAGCAGAGTCCCCTAGAGCTGCTAAAAACTCCACCTTCGGCATGGCCATCTATAGAGAAAGAAAGCAGTGTCCTAGGAGAATCTAAAGCTATGCCTGCCCAGGATATCATTTTCTACATAATCAGCAACATGTCTAGGGAAAGACACGGAGAATTCTGAGTTCCCAGATTTTGAAGCCTTTTTTGCCAGAAAATCTCCAATTGGATTTGCTTCATGAAAGCAATGGGATATCTTCCGACGGATTGATTCCATGAAAGGGATAACATCCAGCCATCTTTGGAGGATAAACCACGGGATATGCTTCCTCTGGATCGCCAAAACAACCGTAGCCGAGTCAGATTCTATCCACATGCCCCTTGCACCCATCGCCATAGTCATCATAATACCTACCATGACTACCTCAACCTCTGCCTCATAAGACTTTTTTATTCCCAAAAATATGCTAAATGAGTCACACACCTGGCCATCATTATCTTGAACAATCCCTCCTTCTCCTGCCCTTCCTAGATTTCCCAGAGAGTTGCCATCCACATTAACCTTCAGTCAGTTTGGTTGGGGCTTACAGCAGTGAACTTTGAGGGCGTGAACATGCTTGTGAGACACCACTATCAAACCCAGTTTTCTGCAGCAAATAACATCAATCGGAGCTTTCACCTCCCCCTTCAGCTTCCCTACGCAAGGGCCAAGCTCCTGACGACTATATTCAAATATTTGCATCGCAGCTCTGTAATCATTGTCATGCCGACATTTGTTCCTTTCCCACCAAATGTTTGCTGCAATAATGGAAAAACCCATCATCTAGGGAGTTTTAAGGTTTACAACTCTAGCCTTTGTCTTCCACCATCAAACCAGGTTGCCAACTGACTAATGCTACTGCCACTTTACCTAAATGCACATTTGTTGTAACTATTACCACCACAATGTCTTGAAATTGGAGATTAGACATACTCCATAAAAAAACGTATCTTGTAAAAATTTGACTCAAGTAAGTGATAAATTTTAGCATTGAAGCACTAAATATGAATAAAATAGCAAAAAATATGAAATGAAAATTTTATAAAAGACTGTCAAAATGACACATTTATAAGTCGTCTGTACCATCTTCAAAAGAATGTATGGTTCTTGTTTAGAAAATGCACTTATTTCCAGGAAAAGGGTTCAAAGCCTTTTGCTTCTTTCTGAATTATTCCAGTATGCATTAATGCACCATGACAGTATTTTTTTTTTTACTAAAAGTATAATTTTATTAAAATGAAGAAGAAAACAAGAAATAGGGAAACAAAAGGAATAGGTCGAAACCACCCGGCCAACTTGCAAATTTCACCTTTGGCATGGCCATCAACAGAGAAAGCAAGCAAAATGCTTAGCAAAATCGAAAACCACAGTCCTTGAACTACACATATTTTGATGGAAGTCTTAATTTCCTTGATAGATAATTTCTCACTTGGTGATATGTATTGAGACTATTTCTGTTTCCTAGAAGTCAAAGTCTTTGTTTCTCGAAAGAAAATGTGAGAGTGAGACATAAGTGGCTCCATGCTAAGGGATTTTTCTTGTTCACAGTGACAAAGGTCTCTATTTTGTATGAGAGTGAGATACATGGACCATATGTGTTCTTTGTCAGTGATAATGTTTGAGAATACACACTACTTTTCAAGGGATCAAAGTCCTTATTTTTCCCATTAATTATTGTTTCCTACTGATTACCAGTTAGATCAGTCTCATTTCTATCCATGAAAACATGGATGATCCTTTATTTACATGCCAAGGGGTTGTTCAAAGTCTTTGTTTGTTTTTTCTTTGGAATTTTCTTCTTTGAATTATTATTTACCTTTATGAATTGTCAGTTATTCTACACATCATTTCCACCCAAACAGTTGATAGTTCTTGGTTAGAAAATACACTTATTTCCGGTGAAAGAGTTCAAATTCCTTGCTTCTTTCTGAATTATTCATGCATGTATTAATGTACTATGACAATCACTAGGACAACATTAAATTTGATGGAAGTCTTAATTTCACCAATAGATAATACATTCCCACTTGGTGATGGGCATTGAGACTACTTTTATTTCCAATAGGTCAAAGTCTTTTTTTCTCGAAAGAAAATATTGGAGTAGGAGAGACATGTGCTTCCATGCAAGCGGGTTTTTCTTGCTTATAGTGACAAATATTGAAATAGAGTGTTTTAAAGGGATCAAACAAGTCCTCTACATTTGTCACTTGATTCAACAAAAAGAAAAGTTTTTATTTTGTATGACATAGAGAGATGTGACTCTATACATGTTCTTCCTCAATGGCAATGTTTGAGAATACATAATTTTCAAGGGATCAAGGTCCTTGATTTTCCAATTAATTGTTGTTTCTTTGCAATTGTCATTTGGACCACCCTTATTTCAATCCATGGAGTCGTGGATGGTCATTGCTCAGTGACAACCATTGAAAATTAATTTATTTACATACCAAGTGGTTGTTTAAATTCTTCCTTTGTTTCTTCAATGGACTTTTCTTCCTTGAATTATTCTTGTGCGTGGATATTTTGTAAACTCGACTACTATTTAATTCATAGAGAAATAATAGTCATATCCCTAAAGATATACTGCTTACAACTCTATTTGGTTGCAATAAAAATTAAAAGGAAGGGAATGAAATTTTAAAATCTTAAAAGTTAAAATAAAATTTTCTTTTGCATCTCCTCCCACCCCATTTATTGTATGCTTAAAGTGTGAAGTTTTTTTCCTTTACCACTGGTAAGAGTCAAACCCAATAAAAAAAATATATATATATATATATTTCAATGTAAAATATTTTATTCGAAACTATTTATTCTATGAATCTT
Organism: Macadamia integrifolia; assembly: GCF_013358625.1. Lineage (NCBI taxonomy): Eukaryota > Viridiplantae > Streptophyta > Magnoliopsida > Proteales > Proteaceae > Macadamia > Macadamia integrifolia. The sequence continues at coordinate 8,477 of NW_024868509.1, forward strand.
ATTTTAATTTTCTTGAAATCTAATATTTTTTGTTGGATTATTCCAAGAAGCGTATTTAAATATCTTAAATCAGGGAAATAATTGAATTGTACGATGGGATGAATTTTTTGAATCTACAAATAAGACAACACAACAAAGTCCTCCATATTCCAAGAGTACAAATGATCAAGATACCATCATTATTTTGTGAAAAAAAAAATCTTCAATTTTAAACGGATTTTTTTTTCTAACGTTTTGTATTGTGTTTAAGTAAAATATTTATTATTTTTTAAAATAATTTTTTATTAATTTTCTCCAACTCTCATAAAATATTTTATAGATAAACAAATGCATCTTTATTAATTCTCATTTAGCTATACGTCTATTCTATCCACAAAAGATTGGATAGTTCTTGTTTAGAAAATACACTTATTTCCAGGGAAAGGGTTCATTATTCCTGCATGCATTACTGCACCATGATTGTCCTCGAACTACACTAATTTTGATAGAAGTCTTAATATCCTGGATAGATAATATGTTCCCACTTGGTGATATGCATTGAGGCTACTTTTGTTTCCTAGAGGGCAAAGTCTTTGTCTCTCGAAAGAAAATGTGAGAGTAAGAGGGATATATGGCTCCATGCTAGGGGATTTTTCTTGCTTATAGTGACAAATATTGAGAATACAGCATTTTTTACTTGATTCCATAGAAAGAAAATTAAAGGTATCTATTTTTTTTTTTTTTTCGTCTAAAGAAATTATTTCATTTAAAAAGAGGAATCCAAAGCAATACAAAATAAAAGAAAAAACACCACAAGCATTTTCTAGTCTCCCACCTTCGGCATTGCCATCAGCAGGAGAACGAAAAGCACATTAAAACCGATAGTGAGGTCTACCCTCAGCATCCCTGGCCAAGGAATCTAAAATATGAGAGGGTAAGCCCACATCTTCATCTGAGCTCCCTGTCTTAGCCGCATCTCTAGCCAGAAAATCTGCAATGGCATTCCCTTCTCTATAATTGTGAGAGAGAAATATGTGGACCATATGCGTTCTTTGTTAGTGATAATGTTTGAGAACAGAAGCTACTTAGTTTTCAAGGGATCAAAAGTCCTTATTTTTTCCATTAATTGTTGTTTCCTACCGATTGCCAGTTAGACCATCCTCATTTCTATCCATGGAGACATGGATGGTCCTTTATTTACATGCCAAGGGGTTGTTTAAAGTCTTTGTTTGTATTTTCTTTGGAATTTTCTTCCTTGAATTATTGTTTAGCTTTATGAATTGTCAATTATTCTATACATCATTTCCACCCAAAGAGGGGATAGTTCTTGTTTGAAAAATACACTTTTTTTTGCTAAAAGGTCTTGTATATTAAAAAGCCAAAGAAAAAACTGTACAAGGGTAGGAAGAATAAGTGAAAGAAAAAAAAAATCAAAGGCACACAATCACAACCCTAGGACCCTCCTCCACCTTCGGCATTGCCATCAGCAAAAGGAGAAAACTAGGCAGTATAAGGAGGAAAAAACATAAGATTAATAAAATCTAAACCGCGATCTGCCCATCGCGTCATCCGATAAGAAATGATGTACCTCTGGAGGCCACACGACATTAGATGAAGACATCTCTTTCTTCGCTGCCGACTGTGCTAGAAAATCTCCTATCGGATGGCTTCCCGGTAGCAATGAGTGATTTTCCAACTTATACCCCTGAGGTAGGAAATGAGAGCAGACCACTTCTGCCATACAAACCATGGGATCAGCCCCCTTTGCACCATAATGACTACTGATACCGAATCACATTCAATCCATAAAGCTTCACACTTCTTCTCTCTCGCTCTATCGATTCCCTCCATCAAAGCATGGAATTCAGCTTGGAAGCTCGTTGCTTTACCTAAAAATGAGCTAAAAGATAAAACTACCTGAGCATTGCTATCTCTTACTACACCACCTGCTCCTGCATTCCCTGGATTCCCCAAAGATGAGCCATCACAGTTTACTTTCCACCATCCTACCATTGGAGGAAGCCAAAAAACTTCTTGCACTGCCTTGATCCTTCTTCTTTGCACCACTATATTCAGATTATTGCATCTCTCTGTATCCAGACGAGATTTACTTCTGTCCTATTTCCTTGGCCCATGCCTTTTGACTTGCTCCATGATTGTAGAGAAAATCTGGCCATAAGATCGATGCATTCCCCTGAACCTCCTTGAGTTTCTCTCCATCCATATAAAGTAGGGAATAAGGATCTAACCCGCCAACCATACCTGAGATATGCCAGTAGCGCTAGACCTTTGGATCCACCATGTAACATGCTCTGGAAAATCTGCCCATTGATTCGGCCACGAAAACCTGAAAACCTCTGAAAAGGCACTCCAAATATAAGTAGCACCTTCACACTCCAAGAACAAATGCTGGAAAGACTCCTCTGCCTTGTACCAAAGCTCACACCTGGAAGGCAGCAGCACTCCTTTACTTTTCACCGTCTTGTCACAGGGCAATTTACCATGCATTAGCCTCCATCCAAACACCGATTGGCAAGGCAGCAAACCAGTCCGCCATACTACCTTAGCCCATCCTACCTTTGGAGCATCCTTTCTCAGTGCCTCCCATGCCGACCTTGAGGAAAAAGTACCTAAAGAGGAAAGAGACCAGCAACTTCTACCCCTTTGACCAAGCGGCAGGGGTAAACTACTGATTTCTTTGAATATGCTACGTAAGAAATCTGAATTGGCCTGGGGGAGACACCACTTACCCTCCCAAATGAAATCGGAAACTTTACTTGTGCTACGGAAAAGAGAACGAGGGAGAGGAGAGAGCTCTGCAATTGAGAGCGGACCTAACCATCGGTCAAGCCAAAAATATATATCTTCACCATTTCCCACCATCCAACGCTCAGCTTCAGAGACAAAGTGCCACATCTTGGCAATACCTTTTAACAGAGAGGGGGATTTATACCCCTTCTTGAGATTTCCAGCTTCATTCACAAACCTCGCCCGTAAGAAACTACTAAAGGCAGTTTTTCATGTTTCATTTGCCACACAAGTTTGCTGAGCCCTGCACAGTTCATATCCCTTAATCTTCTGATACCTAAACCTCCTTCTGTCTTCGGCCTGCACACTTCTTCCCATTTCACAGAGATTTTCTTCACTTTGTCAATATCCCCTGACCACAAGAAGTTTCTCATCCATCTCTCTACTGTTTTGATCACAGGTTCAGGCCACCAATAAACTGAAAAGTTATGAATTGGCATGCCTGAGATCACAAACCGAATCAATTCTACCCGACCCGCCATAGATAGGAGCTTGCCCCTCCATCCCTGCAAACAAGCTTTTATCTTGTCCATCAGAGGTAGTATCCTATCCTTCTTAACAGCTCCTTTGAAGATCTCTACCCGAAGATACCTTGTTGGTAGAGAACAAATGGGGATGTTCAGCAAATCAGCAATAAATCTCTTTAGGTGAGGCGCAACTTTACCAAAGAATATTTTACTTTTATCCAAGTTAAAACTTTGACCAGAAAACTCTTGGTATTTGAGCAGAAATCTCTTAAACCAAGAACATGCTTCACTGCAGTGTTCATAAAGATAAATATGTCATCTGCGAATAGAAGATGACTAGGTACACTCACCCCTCTTGGACCGGGGAGAGCCTTTAATTTCCCCTCCTTCAACAGACCATTCAGACCCCTGCACAGCACCTCCTCTACAAGAATAAAAAGCAGTGGGGAGATTGGGTCAAGGTTGATGACATGCTCATTGCTGCAATGAATAAACATGATATAGTCTCTTTGAAGTCTTTGTTGAGTGCTGAATTTCATATGCCAGATTTCTTGATCCATTCTTGAAGTGCATTGGTGCAAACCAATGAGATCCTAGGTGAATCTCAACGTAGATGGATGCTCCCTTGGGAACCTAGGTTGAGCAGCAGGTGGAGGAATTTTTTGGGATCATGATGGTAGAAAGCTGCTCTGCTTTAATTTCTACCAGGGCATTTCTTCAAATTTTTCAACAGAGATTTGGAGTATTATCAAGGGAATGCAACTTACTCGAGAAATAGACATAAAGCGCCTTTGGATCGAGTCTGATTCCTCTGCTGCAGTTTTTATTTTTCAGCATCAGCTAATCCCATGGTTTGTGCTCCAAGAATGGTCTCACCTCATTGCTTATTTAAATTCCATAGAGTGGAAGATCTCCCACTGCTTTAGAGAAGCAAACCCTATTGCAGACTTCTTAGCTAAGGCAGCGGCAAAGTCAGGGATTGATTGTACGAATGTGCATCTCCCCCTTCACATTGCCAATGAGCTGCAATCGGATATTGATGGCCGACCGCGCTTTAGATTTTGTCTTTTTTGATATAGCAGTTGTGAGCCTCTGCTAATGGCATTGCCGAAGGTAGAGGCTCATTATGGGCTTTTGTACTCTATTTTTTCCTTTTTTCTCGCTAAAATTTTATTTCATAAGAAGAAAAAAGGAAGAAACAATTACAGCCCAACAACCAAACCAACAATAAAAAGAACCAACAGTCTCCCTATCCTCCCACCTTCGGCATTGCCATCAGTAGGAGAAAAGGAAAAAACGCTAAGGGAATCTATAATTTGGTCTGGCCTCGGCATCTCTAGAAAGAAAATCCCCTATGTGAGGAGGCAAGATCACATCAACTCCTGAAATACCACTCTCAGCCGCATCTCTTGCCAAGAAATCTGCCACTGAGTCCCCTCTCTGTAATTGTGAGAAATTTTCCAAGAAATTCTTCTCATGTAAGTCTGGAGATATATCCACCTTTGCAGAGCAAACCAAGGAATCTTCCTTTGCTGAATTAGAGACACAACAGCACTCAAGTCTGACTCAATCCACAAATGTTGAATGTCCATGTCCTTGGCTCGCATCAAACCCTCCATTAGCCCCTCTACTTCAGCCTCAAATACCCCTGTCACTCCCATATATTTTTTATATGAACATATCACTTTACCAAAATGATCACGAAAGATTCCTCCCGCTCCAGCGTGCCCAGGATTTCCCAAAGAGCTCCCATCAAAATTTAGTTTGATCCAATTGATGGGGGGTTTGCACCAGTAAACCTCCAAAATGTGACGACGATTATCTTTTTGGATAGATAATCCCAGACGCTTGCAACACATTAGGTCTGCCAAGGAATTAACTCCCTTTGCTACAGGAGCGTTTCTTCTTATTTCTTCAGTCACCATGAGCGAGATATATTTTGTTATCCGCTCCACACCCTCATAGATTCTATTATTTCTTTCCCTCCACAATTGATATATAACAATACCAAAACCCATGGTCCACGCCTCCTTGCAGCTCACATTTTTATTATTTCTTTTCCACCATTGGGCGAGCTCCAAAATAGAGGCCTAGGCACTCCTTCTAAGGTTAAAACACTGACATAAATCATTCCAAATTTCATCGGAAAAAGGGCACTCTATAAATAGATGTTGCATTGTCTCTTCTGCTGCCTTACAAAGAACACATCTTGAAACAAGAGGCACAGCTTTCTTTTTCACCATTTCATTAGTAGGAACCTTTCCATGAATCACCCTCCAAGCAAGAGATGAGACCCGAGGCTGTTGCTTCTTACACCAAATGAGTGAAGCCCAGGGAGCCGTCGGCTTTTTTTCTCTAATATCCTCCCATGCAGATTTCAAATTAAAATTCCCATCATAAGAAAGACTCCAAACACATCGGTCAGCACACTCATAATTTGGGATTTTAATTTGTAAAACTGCATTAAAAACATCTGTCATAAAGCATGAGTTTACCATAGGTATGTTCCACCTATGATTATCGATAAATCTGTCCACCTTTCCATCAAGCATCGATCTATCCACATCTCCCACACACTCTTCCAGCGCAAAGCCTCCCACCCAATTATCCTTCCAAAATTTTATAGAGCGACCATCACCAACTACCCATCTCTCCTTAGAAGAAATAAAGTTCCAAATTTTTCTAATGCCAGGCCTTATGGAAGAAGCACTATATCCCTTCTTAGGTAACCCCTGTTTATTTAGGAATCTAGCTCTCAAGAATCTACTGGCCAAGGAATTTTCATGCTTGATACGCCATGCTGTTTTATAGAGCATAGCTTTATTCACATCTCTCAATCTTCTCAATCCTGACCCCCCTTCCTCCTTAGGCTTACAACATTGATCCCAATTAACAACAATTTTTTTTGTCGCATCTATCTCTCCTGACCAGACAAAATTGTGCATCCATCTCTCCAAAGTTGTAATTAGCGACGACGGCCAACAATACACAGCAAAACTATGAGCTGGCATACTCATAATCACCGATTTTACTAATTCAACTCTTCCTGCCAGAGATAGCATCTTGCCCTTCCACCCAGCCAAACGGCCTTTCACTTTGTCCATAATAGGCATCACAACATCTTTCTTAACTCTACCTTTAAAAATCTCCACCCCCAAGTATCTTGTAGGAAATGTACAAAGGGGAATCCCCAATTCTTCTACAATAGCCCTCTTTCTCTGAGAAGATATCGAGCCAACAAACAATTTACTTTTCTCCAAATTGATACATTGGCTAGAAAATTCTTGGTACATGTTAAGAAATTTCTTCAGATGTCTAACATATCTGATAGATGCATTAGCAAAGATCAATATATCGTCAGCGAACAAACTATGGGTTGGCGTAATCACATCACGAGGACCCTTAATAGGCTTTAATTTATTTTCTTCCACAAGTTTATTCAAGCATCTGCAGAGAACCTCTTCAGCCAAAATGAACAGCATTGGGGAAATAGGATCCCCTTGTCTCAAACCCCTCTCCACTCCAAAATATCCAATCGGACCACCATTGAACATTACTGAGATCTTCGCAAAGACCAGCATCTGGTACACCCATCAAATCCAGGTCTCTGAAAACCCAAAATTTCTCAATACATGAAAAATGAAATCCCAATCAATTGTATCGAAGGCCTTCTGAATATCTATCTTCACCCCCATGCCACCCCCTCTAGTCGCAGAGAACATCATATTAGATAACTCAGAGGCAAGGGTGATATTGGAGTGAATGATTTTTCCCTTCTGGAATGCTCCTTCTCCTCCGAAATAAGCCGAGGCATCACCTCTGAAAGTCTTAAAGCCATTATTTTTTAGACAATTTTACAAAAAAAATTGCCCATGCATAGAGGCCTAAACTTATCTAAAGCATTTGCCCCTTCGATCTTCGGGATTAACACCAAAAAATTGCTATACAAACATCATTAGAAATTATGACCCAGCAAGATTTATAGAACATACTAGGAAAACCGTCTGGATCTGGAGAGCTTTCCGGATCAAGGTCCCAAACCGCCCTTTTAATCTCATCATTGGATGGCATCGCATCCATCTTCCATCTATCAATGTCTGCCAAAACCTTCGGAATACAGTCCAGCATTTCCATGTGGTCAACAGTAACCGATTTTTTTTAAAAAATTTCATAATAGCTCTTAATAAAATCCTCCATCTGCATCTTCTCAGAGATGATCTGACCGGAATCAGTTTTCAGATTTCTAATGGTATTTTTCATTCTTCTCACCTTCACAGCCATATGAAAGAATTTCGAGCTTCTATCTCCCTGAATTCTCCATCTAATCCGAGCTTTTTCAGCCCAAAATTTTTCATATCCCTCCATCGCCTTCAAGTACCTAGTTTTTGCATCAGCTTCACGAGCAAAATTTTGATCATTCATACCAATCTCCTCTATCTCCTTTTGAATCTCTTCCAACCCCTTTAGTGCCTCCTCCTTTTCCAAATTCACATTGGGGAATGTTTCCCTAGCCCACTCCTTAATCACAATTTTCAGTCTTTTAATTTTCTGACTGAAGATATAGAGAGCCGATCCAGAAATCCATTCATCCCAGGATTCTTTCACAATTTTTAGGAAATTTTCGTGATCAATCCAAGACCTCTGAAACCTGAAAGGACAATTAGAGGGCTTCACCGATGCTTCTGACACCACCAACAAGGGAGAATGGTCAGATGCACAATTAGATAGCACCTTTTGGTGGCAATCCTGAAACTCTGAAATCCATGCATCTGTGCAGAAACTTCTATCCAGAACTGCCACAACATTACCTCTTCTTCTATTATTGGTCCAAGTATACTTGCGACCTTGTGAAGGAATCTGAATAAGGGAGCACCTATCCACCAACGCCCCAAAATCTGCCGCAGAGCCTAGATTAAAAGATCCTGGACCTCTTTTTTCATGAGCATGCAGCGTAGCATTAAAGTCTCCAGTCACCAGCCACGGGGTGCCTTGACCCGGGTTCGATGCCGCCAAATTACTCCACAAGTCTCTCCTTGCTGCCCTGAAGCAATTAGCATGAATAAAAGACACAATGAAGATGTTCGACTGCCACTGCACACGTAAAGTAATATGTTGATCAGAGCAAGAGACACCTTGCGGCTTAGTCATACTCCTTCTCCAAACCACCCACAGATTTGGAACCTTATCCTGCCTA
>NW_024868509.1:19534-32943 GCF_013358625.1 Macadamia integrifolia
TTTTTTTTAATGAAAATTAAGGATAAAATTGATCTATTTGAATCTATATATTCTAATCCATATCAATATCGTACTGATCCGATACCCAAGAACTAAATCCTTGGTTTACACATCTATTATCCATTATGGACCCAAATTTCATTTTTTATATGGCTTGAGTGGTTAAGGCAATTACAACTAATTCTTAGAAGGTGAGGTCCATAAGCAATATAACATTGTAATCACCGATGAACATATGTTTTTACTTTTTCAATTACATTATTTTTCATAAAAAATAAAGAAAAATAAATAAAGGGTTAAAAATGCTAACCGATCACGAGGCCTCTTAGTCTAGATGCAAAAGGAATGAAATGATGTCTCCACCTTTATAAAATCCAAAACCTCATCCCCTGAAATACACAAATCATGTAGCCACCGTACGTTCTCTTCGCTAAATATAAAACTCACACATCATCATCAAGACAGCAAAAGTATAATAACAAGCAGACAAACCCTTACAACTTTTACGTATATACAATTTCCACACAATTTTATATAAACATCTCACATGTATTGATGGTCCAACGTGGAAAAAAATAAGTGGTAATGGAAAAAAAAATCAAGAAAAACAATTGAGGGCATGGTTCTAGGCATCAGTTCGGTCTAGGTTGTACTGATCAGTTAATATCAACATCAATATTGGCCACCATCAATATTGATACTAATCTGATATGTGACAGGATATAGATTGAAAAAAAAAATGAAAAAGAAAAGGGTATAGCATCGGTATCTTAATTTAAGGGTAGACACTATTGGATACAACCAATATGGACTGATATCATTAGACTATTCTTTATCAAGAAAATCATTAGATTATTGAAACTCATACTAATACGTTACGTATCAATGCATTATCAATACCAGGAATTATTTTTTTTCGTTAGCCAAAGTGTCCAGGCCAGCTCACGTGCACCTGAAACCTTGATTAAGAGTAAACTAGGAAAGGCATTTAGTGCTGGTATTTCACAATTAATAATGCTTAACCATCCCATTTGATGACAACAACACCGCAGATGTTCTTTACCATCATTTGATACGACCCAATGAATTGGATTCTTTAGCAAATAACCACCTATCAACAGTAAATGGATCCAAGTTTAGTGTTAATCAGACCCAAATTTGCACCTCTTAAGAATTAACACTAAATCGTCACCGTTCAATTCGACTGATTGTGGGTTCGAGTCGATATGCCTCACCAACGTTTATTGGTCCTGCGGAAGCGTTGTTTGCCGTATGGAGGCTTTGACCCGGGGACTATGATCACTACCATGGAGCACATTTTTTTTCTACTAAATGGTCCAAACAATTCCATTAGCCGCCTCATTAGTTATATTCCTTTGAGGTTCACCAATTTGTGGATGTAAATATCCTTATCGGCTTCGTGGTAGACTAGAGTTCCAAAACGATTATAAAATGGCACCCCATCATCCCCTCCGGTGTGCTTATATTTTTAAGTGAAAGATGGTCCTTTCCCGTAGCCATATCCTACTAGTGTTGCTACTACTTGCTGTGGTGGCTACTCTCACCACTCCTTGCTTGGCTCAACACAAACCTCTACCGGAAAGTCTCCTCCCTGGGAGAAACCACCTCCACTGGGGAAGAAAGCAGCAACGTTAGAGCACATGGCACCAGTAACCACTACCACTACTTCATCTTCATCTTACAGGACTCACAACAAGGGACCTGTGTACAAGGCTTCTCCAGTATCAGAGGAAAAGGACACACGTTTTGGTGGGCCATGCGTCCATCCGTTTAAGGGTTGTAACCAAAACGAACCACATAAGTAAGCACAACCTTGCTCATCTTCCTCTTACTCACTGTACATGGACCATCATCCTACATATAGCTAGATAAAATAGATTGGAGAGAGAGAGAGAGAGAGAGAGAGAGAGAGAGAGAATTATTAGATATGAATAAGAGGTGAAGTGTTGTTGTGCTGCCTTAATTTGGGATTACGTAAATCGCTGCCTAATAACACATTAGCTTCACTTTTAGAGGATAATGTATGGCGATTTGGCTGAGAGGGGTCCAACAGCGGCTGTGGAAGATGATGATGGGGGTGCTAGGGAGTCTTTGGATCGAGGTCCAGGGACTTATCCTCCTGAGAATTGACAAGAGGGTGCTGGGCTGCGGCGCTCTTACGCGAAAGCTCTGGGGAAGTCGACCTTGCCTGCAATGGATTTTCTCCCTAAACCGATTCAGGTTAGGAACATTAGGCATGTGGTGATTCCACAGAGAGATTATGAATCAAAAAGACAGGGATAAACAATTTATAAACCCTCACCTTCGGCATGGCCATCAGTAGGGATAAACAAATTGAAAATAAAAAAACTTGATAAATAAAAACCTAGGTCCTCGATTCTGCATCATGAGAAATTTCTGAACATATGTGCCTAGGGAAAAGAATATTGGTATCCGAATCTCTTGATTTTGCTGCATCTTTAGCGAGAAAATCAGCAACAACATTGGCCTCCCGAAAACAGTGAGTAATCTTCCATCTTATAGAGTCCAAGAAGGCTTTCACAGGAATCCAATCTTAAGCTGCATACCATGGAATAGATTGAGATTGAAGAGCTACCACCACTACTGCTGAATCAAATTTAATCCAAAGAGCATCATTCTAAAGCTCTTTAGCTTTCAGAATTCCTTCCATAAGAGCTGTAAATTCAGTATAGTAATTTGAGTGGATTCCTAAGAACATCTTAAAAGATCCCACGATAGTGCCCCTGTGATTACGAAGAATTCCTCCTGCTCTTGACCTTCTTGGGTTGCCCAAAGAGCAACCATCCACATTTAATTTTGTCCATCCCAAGTTTGGCTTACACAAAAAAACTTCTGAGATCGACAAAGGCTTACCTGGAAGAACTGATATTCCCAACCGTCGGCAACAAATCAGATCCGCAGGCTGTTTGATCACGCCAGTCAAGAATAAACAAGTTTCTTGCAACTGTCTTTTAATCTTCTCGAAGATAATGGGAATGGACTTAGAAAATCCTCCATAAAGCCTATTGTTCCTCTCCCTCCATATGTTATGAGCCACTATAATGAACCCCAATGATCATGGGTCGCGAACAGCTACCACCCTGCATTTTCTGATCCACCATTGAGACAGCTGAATAACATCATCAATATTTGGCCAAGGAATGCAAAAACAATCAAGGAAAGATTTCCATAAGGACACAGACAAGTTGCTTATTGAGAAAATATAGTTAAACGACTCAGCATCCAAACCACATAAAATACACTTAGACGCTAGAGGCACACCCTTTCCAGAGACAATATCGTCTGTTGGAAGCTTCTTGTGCAGTCTAGGCTGCAAAAATCTACTCCAGACTAAAGAAAACCACGTGACCTTGGGATTCATTTTCCTTATCTCATTCCAAGCAGATAAAGAAGAAAAAGAACTTGATGAAGTTCCACTCCAAAAGCACCTATCTTTCAAGTCATACTGAGGTAACCTTATCAAAAGGGCAGTAGAGAATGCATCTTTTAGCACACTAGGTCTTACAATAGGAATATTCCAATTAAAGTGCTGAATAATATGGGACACCTTCAGAGATGAATTTATGAGAGGATTAAGAGCAGAACCACATAATTCATCAATGGATTTTTCTCCTACCAAGATATCATTTCAAAGATTAATATTCTTACCATTTCCCACAGTCCATCTTTCCTTGCTGGAAATAAAGGACCACATCTTACGAATACCCGGTCATATCGAAGATGATTTATAAGATTTTTTAGGATACACATTAGTAAGAAATCTGGCTTTAAAAAAACTGCTCATGGCTGAACTCCCATGTTTAATGTTCCAAGCCTGCTTGCAAAGAAGAGATTTGTTAATATCACAGAGCCTACGAATACCCAGCCCACCTTCTTCATTTGGAGAACACACAAGGTCCCACTTCACCATTACTGATTTTGCTGAGTCTACATCTCCTGACCAGATGAAGTTCCTCATCTATTTTTCCATCAGATTAATTAAGGAAGATGACCACCACTACACAGAAAAATTGTGCACAAGCATACCGAAAATAACCGATCAAACCCATTGAACTCTACTAGCCATAGAGAGCAATTTTCCTTTCCAACCCAATAGCCACTCTCTGATCTTGTCCATCACAGGCATCAAGAACTGATTTTTAACTATTCTTTTAAATATTTGCACCCCTAAGTATTTAGTGGGGAAATTGCAAGAGCTTATTCCCAAAATCTTCGAGATATTTTGCTTTCTTGAAGGAGAAACTATTACCCTGAACAGTTTACTTTTTTTTAAATTCACATGCTGGACCAAAAACTCCTAATACTTCTTTAGGAAATCGTGGAGGTTTCTAACATAGTTTATAGAAGCATTCATAAATATAAAAATATCATCTGCAAAGAGTAAATGAATTGGAACCATCTCACCTCTTGGACCTTGCAGGGCTTTAATTTTTTTTTTTTCCTGTTGCATCTTCTTTAGACCTCTACAAAGGACCTCTTCAGCCAGAATTTTCGATATGCTTTAATTGGTAAAGTAAATTTCCGTTTGATTTCCTTGGATGCTTTGAGACCAGAGGCCCGGAAGAAATGGAATTTAAGCCAAGGAGTGACAACGCATCCTCTGGGAAAGGGTTTTTTTATTTTTTCAGTTCCAGTGCAAGGGAGATAAGGCAGTGGTGTGGATGAGAACCCCTCTCCGGGTTGGAGAATAAGTGATTCACTTCCAACTTTGGAAGCCTGATTTTAATATCCACGAAAAGCAATCTTTCACAAAGTTGGTCTAAATCCGTTTCCCTGATCTGCCATTGAAATACTGGCATGAACACGTTCTTCTGTCTATTGCAAAGGCAGTGGGGCACCCGGTTTCCTTAGATAGGAGGACGAGACAAGGTCTTCTTGGTTACTTTGCAAGGGTGCTGGTCGAGATCAATATATCTGATTCGGCACTGAGGGTGGATGAAGTTCAAGTTGAAAGGTTTGATCCTGGTACAACCCAAGTTTTTGGGTTCTGTCAGAAGGTGGTTTATGAAGATAATGTGGAATGGTGTGGTTACTGTAAGTGAGTAGGACATCAGGTCTCTAATTGCAGGCAACGTAAGTTCGATGATGAGAAGCAGTGTGAGGTTGAAAAATCTGCAGAGGTACCAGGGGCGTTTATGTTGAAGATGGAGTTGACTCAGTCAGAGCTAACTCAGTTGAGGAAAGTCCTGTTAGGGGGCAATCTACGCCACATCAGCTGATAGTATCTGAATTCCTATCATAATCAAATCTTCCAAATTTAAACTTGCCAAATGTTGAGGGAGGAATTCGAATTGAATTGGAATCTTCCATTCATAATCCGATTGGGTTAGGCAAGGACGGTTATGGTTTTGATTTATCTCATCTAAAAATGGAAAGTGAGGTAGATGGGTCGGATGAGGGGTCTGTTGATGGGTTTTTCCTACATCCATGTGAAAACCTGGCCTAGGGGAATATCCAAGAAATGATGGGGTAGGAGGAAACCAGTTCAAGGCCGACTGTTGTAGGCGTGGCTATTCAAGAGTCGAGGTACCCTTCCCAAAGATTGGGTAGGGGTAGAGGTGGAATTTGTGGAAGCTCTTAACGTGACCATGTCAACACTGGGGAGGAGCACATGGTGTTCTCTATGCCAAAGGTTCAATGCACAGGGGGAGCAGTTTCTATCATCCACTCAAAAGTTCTGGCTGTGGATAGGGCGGCAACAATGAAGGAAAAGGATCTTAGAGGTTTGGTGGTGGGAGGAAAGCAGAAGAAGAAAAAAGCAGGTCAAGCCAAAAAGTTTGACAAAAATTACTCATCTAATCTGTGATCCATGAGGGTCATATATTGGAATATTCGAGAACATGCTTAATTTAGAGAGTGTCTGGAGATTTGGGGGAGATATTGGTGGTTGAGGAGGAGGAGGATGATGGTGGTGGAACAGAAGCCCTGGATTCTGTTCCTGCGTTCCAAGCCCCTGTTAGGGAATCAGAAGCTATTGCACCGAAGTGCTCTTATGCGAAGGCTATGGGAATTTCCAATTGGCCGGCTATTGATTCCCTTCCTGAACCTATTCAGGCTGGGAACATCCATCGTATTGTTATTCCGCAGAAAGGCTATGAATCAAAGAGGAAAAACTTCCGATTTGCCTTAATCGGTAGGGTGGATTTTCGTCTGATTTCCTTGGACTCTTTGAGAAAGGAGGCTCGAGAGAAATGGAATCTTAGCCAAGGAGTAACAATGCATCCCTTGGGAAAGGGTTTTGTTATCTTTCAGAGGGTAGGAGAGCAGCTGATCCGTTTTCAGCACTGGAAGCCAGACTTCAACATTCATTAGACAAGCACACAAGGCAAGGCCTCCTAGGGTATTTTGCTAGGGTTCTAGTGGAGATTGATATCTTCGACATGGCTGAGGGTTGACGAAGTCGAGGTAGAGAGGCTTGAACCAGGTACGACCCAGGTGTATGGCTTTCGTCAAAAGTCTTATATGAAGATAGTGTGAGTCGCTGTGGCTATTGCAAGCGATATGGTCATCAGGTTTCTGCTTGCTTGTAGGCAGAAAAAATTGGATGATGCAAGGCAGAGCGCTAAGGATACTACCGCTAAGGTTCCTGGGGTGGTGTACGAGGAAGAGAGAGTTAACTCAGACGGGGAGAACTCGGTGGGTGAAGCTCAATTGGAGGGGCAAAATCTGCCACATCAACTAAATATGGAAGTTACCAACCATGGTGTAATCTCTCGAAATTCAAATTTAAATTCTATTGACTTCAAATTCAAATTCTATTGAGAGGCGTCCTTTGCCACATCAGCAGAATTTAGTAGTTACCAAAAGTGCTACTAATTCTCCTATCCCAAATTTTCAAAACGGTTTGGTGGAACGGGGCAGAATCCATATAGTTTTGGAACCTGCCGTTATGAATTCCTCTTGTTTAGGAAAGGAAAAGTTGGGTGCTGATCGGTCTCCATGTAATATAGTGGACAGTGAGGAAGAGGTTGGTTCGGATGAGGGCTCTGAAAATGGGTCTGACCAAAACCCGGAGGAGCCCATGGTCCGCCCAGTGGATCTCTCTGACCCGTCTGAGGCCCATTTGGTGGAGGGGACGTCCAGCTTGGAGGTTGAAGACGAGGGCCGTCCTGTAATTTCAGAGCCTCGGTACGCTTCCCGCTCAACAAGGAGATTGGGTGTGGGACAAGGTCGAGGTCGTGGGGGAGGCTCTCTGAGCCTTAGGTCGTCTAAATTAAGGGAGGGGCATGTAGTCTCTTCATTACCTATGGTGGAGTGCACAAGGGGCATGGTTTCAGTTGTTCACTCCGAAGTCTCTATGGTGGATAAGGCGGTATCGGTAAGGGAAAAGCAGGGAGGCAGTATGGTGGTGGGTGCCAAGATGAAGAATAAGGCAGTAGGTCAGACCAAGAAGTCTGACAAAGGTTTTTCATCAAATAAGTGATCAATGCATGTTCTGTATTGGAACATAAGGGGTGTAAGGAAGTTGGCTGGAACTGAAGCTTTAAAGTCGCTGTTGAAGGAGCATCTTCCAGACGTGTTGTGCTATATCTTCCAGACACTTGTGCTTGGCTGAACCTATGGTCAAGGTATGTAGTTTTCTTCATTATATTTTAGTAAGTTTGGGCATGCAGTGGATTTTATTTATAATGATAGACAGGATAAAGTCCCCAATTTATGGATTATATGGAAGTTTGGGATCCAAAGACCTGTAGTCGCGGCAATGTCCGATCAACACATCTCTCTTGTGTTCGATTGGGCAGGAAGTAAGGTGGGAATGTCGTTTGTGCATGCTAGCTCATTCAAAATTTTTTGTTGTCAATTGTGGTTGGATTTAGAGATGCATGTGTCTGCGGTGATCCCTTGGGCAGTGATTGGGGATTTTAATGCGACCCTGTTCTCTCATGAAAAGAGAGGTTCTGGTGCTTTTAATGTGGGCTCGGCTGCTGAGTTTCAGGCCATGGTTGATGTTTGTTCCTTGCTTCCTGTTCCCTCTCAGGGAAAGAAGTATACTTGGACAAATAATAGAAGAAGGGGTCATGTGGCAGCAGTATTGGATCATAGTTTTTGTAATGAAAAATGGTTGGATATTTTCAAGAATATTTAGCAACGTGTTTTGTTGTCCATGGCTTCGGACTATGCTCCTTTGTTAGTTGTGTTTGATTCAGTCTGTAAGCCAAAAAATATCCCTTTTAGACTTCATGGGTTATGGATGGAAAATTCTAATTTTTAGTCAATTGTGGAGGAGGCTTGGATTGCTTAGGTTAGGGGTGACCCCATTTTTGTTCTTGCTCAGAAGTTAAAGCGGGTCAAGGAAAAGCTTAAGGTTTGAGAGCTACTTTCCCAAATATGAATGTTGAGGTTGAAAAGGCAAAGATGGAGCTCGAAAAGGTGTAGGATGAGATAGAGGTGGCTGGTATGTTTGATGAATTGTTTGGCAAAGAAGTTGATGCAAAGATAATATTATTGAAGTACTCAGATGCAAGAAAAACTTTGGTCTGAGAAAGCTAAATTGAGGTGGATTAAGAATGGTGATTGTAACTCTAAGTTCTTTCATCTTTTAGTAAAGTTGAGAAGGGATAAAAACCAGATGTCATCTCTGAAAAAAAGAGGGCGGTTCCTGGGTCTCTGATCATCAGGGTTTTCTTTCCTATGTGTCTGAATACTTTCAAAAGTTTCATGAAGCTTCTCCTATCTCTGTTCACAGTGATTTTTTGGAGTGTATTCCAAGGGTGTTGGTGGATGAGGATGTGGAAGCTTTGGAGGCTGTCCCAGGTTGGGAAGAAATAAAAAAGGCAGTTTGGGACTTGGACCTTGCGAGCTTGCCAGGTCTTGATGGTTTTCAAGGTAGTTTTTTCAGGAACTGTTGGGAGATTATTGAAGGTGATTTCTACATAGCTATGAAAAAGCTTTTTTGTTTCAAGGTATCTGCCTAAAGGGATAAACAATTGCTTTATCTCCTTGATTCCTAAGGTGGAGGGTGCCTCCTCTTTAGATAGGTTATGGCCTATCTGTATGGGAAATTTCTACTGTAAAGTTTTAACAAAAATCACGTCTTCAAGGCTTCTTTCCTTGCTGCCTAGGCTGATTTCGAAAGAACAGGGTGCCTTCAAGAAGGGAAACGTTATTTCAGCAAACATCAGTTTAGCTTTTGAGTTGTCAAACCTGATGCACGCAACGGTCAGGGGTGGTGGTATGGGTCTGAAGCTGGATGTTCAGAATGCTTACGACTCCCTAGAGTGGGACTTTTTATTTGCCACCCTAGAAAATTTTGGCTTTTCAGCGGTGTGGATTTCTTGGATTCACCATCTTCTGATTTCATCTAGAATCTCAGTGTTGGTGAATGGAGGGCCAATGGGATTTTTTGAGGTTGGTAGAGGGCTGCGGCAGGGTGACCCCTTATCTCCTATATTGTTTATTTTGGTGGAAGAGGTGTTGTGCAGAGGTTTATGATGTTTGGTGTGTGATGGGCTAATTAAGCCGCTTCTTGGTCCTCGAGGTGTGTCTACTCCTTCCCACTTACTATTTTCCAATGATATTTTTATTTTTATGAATGTCTCTGTGAAGTATGGAAAAATCTTCAGGCCTTTCTTGCTAAATATCAGGCTTTCTCAGGCCAAAAATTTAGCATAGAAAAAAGTAGTTTATTTTTTGGGAGTGTGGCCCCCCATAGGAAGCATTTTATAAGCGACTATTTGGGTATCTAGTCTGCGAGGCTACCTACAAAGTATTTGGGTGTGGAGCTATTTAAAGGGAGAGTAAAGAAAAATCATTTGTTACCTCTGCTGGATAAAATAAAGAAAAGACTCTCAGGTTGGAAGGTGAGGCTTCTCTCTATAGCTGGTAGGGTGGAGCTTGTAAGGTCGGTGATTTATAGTATCCCTATCCATAATTTTGGGATTAACTGGTGGCCAGGGAGCTCTGTTAAAGTGGTGGAAAAAGGGGATGCGTAATTTCATTTGGTCAGGTGATTTGGAGAGAGGCAAGAAGATTGTGGTGAAGTGGGAAGAAGCTTGTAAACCTTTGAAGGAGGGTGGTATAGGTATCAAAAGGCTGCGTGATGTGAATTTTTCCTGTTTAGCCAAATTAGTATGGCAGATAAAGCATGAAAATTCTTTAGAGAACAATTTTCTTCGTGCTTGTTTTTTAAAGCCTGATGAGTCGCTGAAAACAAGCCACATTCCCTCATCGATTTGGCTAAGCCTTAAGAAGGTTTGGTGATGGATGGAGTCTCATGAGCAGTGGACTGTTGGGAATGGTCGGAAGATTAACTTTTGGAGGGATAGCTGGTTGGGAAGTAATTCTATTGAAGTCCTTTCAGATTTGCAGTTGGACCAACTTGGTTCGATGGAAGCAAAATTCTCGGATTTTATCTCTCAAGGTCAGTGGAACTTTCCCATGGTGGAGTCAGTTTTTATGAATAATATTTTTCAGCAGGAAAAAAATATTGTTTTATCTGACTTGGTGGACTCATGTCACTGGGGGCCAACCTCTTTTGGAGTGTTTACCATTAAATCATCTTGGGAAAGTGTGAGACGGGAGTTTTCTAAGGTGGGGTGGTTCTCCTTGACTTGGAAAGCTCAACTCCAACCTAGGCAATCTGTTTTTGTCTGGCAAATAATGAAAAATAAATTGCCTATAGATGGCAATGTTAAAAAACGAGGGGTTGCAGTCCCTTCGCGATGTGTTTTATGTGATCGCTCTGAGGAATCTAAGAATAACTCTTTTTATGAGTGTTCCTTTGCAATTTCCTTGTGGCCGCTATTCTGTGGTTGTTTTTGTTTACATTGGCCAATATTTGATGGGGTTGATAGGTTAACAAGGCTCAGGCGAAGAAGACTTCTTTCAAAGGGGTTTGGCTGAAGGGTTTTAGTTTGATTATATATTTTATCTGGTTGGAGAGGAATGGAAAAAAGTATAATGACCCTATTCATTTAGTTGATCAGTGTTTTGGTTCTTCGAGAAACGAAATAAGCTCTCAATCTCTAATTCTCACAGGTTCGCTCATCTCGGTATTGGATCCGCTGAGTGCTCGAGGATTGGGTTTTTCAGGGGTGAGGGGAAGACCTCAAGAAATTTTTGAAATTTTTTGGTGTCCTCCTCAGGCTAGCTGGTTAAAGCTGAATACAGATGGATGCGCATTTGGTAACCCAGGGAAGTTTGGAGCAGGTGGTTTGCTCAGGAACGAAAAGGCAGAGGTGGTTGCTGATTTCAAAGATTTCCTAGGCATTAAATCAAATTTTGAGGCGGAGTTCTTGGCGCTTATGATTGGGCGTAAGCCCTACCAAGCCTGACACGTTTATGGCCCGACCTAGACTGGCCCGATTAATAAACGTGTCTGGTTCAAGCCCGACCCCTTTAATATTACTTGTATATTTTTTTAAATACTCTTTGTATTTAGTTCTAAGGGTATGTAATATGTACAATTGAGATGGTGGTAATTGTTATATGAACATTCATCTTTTTTATGCATAGTTTAATTGATTTGAACTCACTAAACTTGGGTTATGTAGGTATAGTTTAATTGATTTGAGTTTCGTGGGTTAATGATCGAGTACTTTAGTAATTTAGTTACTTTGCGCATCTTTGGCTTAATTCATTTTAACTATTGGATCTTTTTCTTTGCTATGCCTATCTTTGCCCCATTTTTTTGGAATTCCTCTTCAAGTACATTTAATGAACCAATTTTAAAGAAGACCTATTTAAAGCCCGTTTAAAGTTAAATAGGTCTATAGCCCAATTAAGGCCCATTGAAGGATTCCCTTTACTACTAGGGATGCCTTAGAGTCCTTTTGGGTGATTCTTTCCTGTTTGGGAAAAATCTGCTCCTAGCTTAAGGTTACATATTTGATTAAGAGTGAGCTTCCTTACAATAAGCAAGTTTCATGTGTCTATGGATTCTCTGAGTAACGGTGGCTCAATAGCTCGATTTATGAGCTACGGATGTGGATTCCCTTTTGATCTTTAGCTAGAGGTCTCCTGAGCTCCCTCGAGTAGCTTGGTCGCTTCATTACTACTATCAGTGGCTCGATCACGCGGTAGCTGAGCTATGGATCCAATGATCTAGGGATAAGCGATCTACAAGTTACTCTTGGTCCAACTTTCTTGATCTCTAACTCCGGTCCAATGGTTTGGGTCTAGCAACTTGGCACTTTCCCGTACGGTTTGGACCTTGGTTCCACACGTCCAAATGTCAATGTTGCGTATATTTTCACCATAACACTGTTGATGACATGTATTACACATGGATTATTAATTGCAGGCTTCAAGAAGCCATGAAGTGGAAAGAGGTCAATCAATCTTACATGTTACTAACCCGGGCCTTCCTGGAAGGAGAGTCTGTCAATTTGTTTTCCTCCTTTGGAACAAAAGTAAAAGAAAATGATTCTAGATAAGATGCAATGTGGATATCTTGGTATATTTGGCATGCCTGTAGTGACTTTGTTATAAAGCTAGAGACATAACAGTTCTCCAATGGAGGTTGTTCAACAAGCTCAAGGGGCTTTATTTAAGTTCAGTGGTGCCTTTGTCCTACCCCACCAACTAAATAATGTGCAACCGACATCACTGTAGCAGTGGGAGGAGCATTCCAATGGACACTACCACTAGAAGGGCATCTTAAATTAAATTGTCATGCAGTTCTACTTTGGGATGCCAATGTGTCTACTGCCTTGCCTCCTTCAGCACCACCTTCAGCCCAATTTCCCAAAACAAACTCTTGTTGCAATCATGTCAACTTGGGATTGGGAGCATTGACCGGTTGGCTAGTGTTGCCAATCGGCCTGGGCAAGGCATGGACAGCGTTGGCCCCTTTTCTAGATGCAAACTAGGATCTCAAGCAAGCAGTGATGAGCGAGATAGTGGGAATGATTATTGCTAGTCATATGCTCTCTAAGGGCCCGTTTGATAACGTTTCTGCCGTTTCTGTTTCAAGAAACGGCAGAAACATAAATTTTTGTTTCTAGAAACAGAAACGGAATTGAAGGTGTTTTGATAAGTCATGTTTCTAGAAGTCCACAGTGACCACAAGTCGTTTCCATAAACGGAAAAACAAGTAGACGGGTCGTTTCTTGAACCATAAATAGGTAGAAATTTCAATTTCAATTTCTAAAAACAAGTGAAACGAAACAATTTTATCAAACGCTTTTTGTTCCGTTTCTGTCGTTTCTTGACACATAAACTGAAAAACGTGTTTCTTGAAACGTTATCAAATGGACCCAAATGTTTTGCCATGTTTTCATATCTATTTATTGAGGTGTTCAGTTTCTTTTAGTTTGCTTTCATACTCTGGCTTGTTCATGGTTCATTTGTAAATTCTTCATAAATAATATTTCTTTCCATTTCTTTTGACAAAAAATAGGTACTAGGATTTTTTTTTTTTTTTTTTA
>NW_024868509.1:36864-62749 GCF_013358625.1 Macadamia integrifolia
GGCATGAACAGATCCTAAGAAAAGCTTGCTTTTGTCTAAATTTATTTTTTGGCCGAAGAAGCTCTGGTATTTAGAGAGAAAAATATGGAGAATTATAACATACCTGATGGATGCATTTGAGAAGATAAATACGTCATCGGCAAATAGAATATGTGTAGGGATAATAGCACCACGGGGACCCGATAGAGCTTTAATGCTATTATTGGCTAGGAGCTCAGATAAGCCTCTACAAAGAACCTCTTCAGCAATTATAAACGGCATCGGCGAGATTGGATCTCCTTGTCTCAGACCCTTCTCCACACCAAAGTATCCAACAGGGCCACCATTTAGCAGAACTGATATTCTGGAAGAAGTAAGGATCTGATGGATCCAAGAGATCCATTTTTCAGAGAAGCCAAATCTCCTCAGAACATGGAAAATAAAATTCCATGAGATGGTGTCGAACGCCTTATGGATATCAATTTTTAAACCCATACCTCCTCCTCTTGTGGATGCAAACATCATGTTGGCCAGCTCCAAGGCCAGAGATATGTTAGAATGAATGATCTTCTCTTTCTGGAAGGCCCCCTGCTCCTCAGAAATAATTTTTGGAAGAACACACGATAATCTCATAGCCAGAACCTTTGATATTATTTTGCAAAAAAAATTTCCCATGCACAACGGCCTGAATTTGTCCAGGGATGGTGCTCCTTCAATTTTAGGAATCAAGACCAGGAAATTATTATTAATTCCGTAAGGCATGAAACCGGTTCTGAAAAACCATCTGATATCCTTGCACACATCTGAAGATATGATGTCCCAACATGATTTATAAAAAGCTCCAGGAAATCCATCTAGACCAGGAGCACTATCTGGATCAAGATCCCACACCGCACACTTGATCTCAGTGTCAGATGGAATACCATCTAATCGACCTCTATCCCATTCTTCCAAAACATTTGGAATGCATTGCAATAAATCCATGTGATTGGTCAGGGGAATACCTTTGTGAAAAAGCTCATAATATCCCGTGACGTATTCCTTGATCTGCGCTTTATCAGAGATCAGGATCCCATCATCCATCTTCAGAGATTTAATGAAGTTCTTCATTCGCCGCATCTTCACTGAGATGTGAAAATGTTTTGAGCATCTATCTCCTTGATCCCTCCATCTAGAACGAGATCTTTCAGCCCACAGTTTCTCATAATTTTGCATGGCCTTCAGGTATCTAGTCTTTGCATCAGCTTCTTTGACATAAATTGAGTCGCTTATCCCATCTCTGTCAATTTCAGCTTGGATCTCCTCCATGCATTTTTTTGCCGCCATCATCTCCAAATTAAAATTTGGAAAATTTTCTTTCACCCAGGAGAGCAGGAAGACCTTCAATCTTTTTAATTTTTGAGCCACAACCAGCATTGGCGATCCAGAAATGTCGTTTTCCCAGGAGGTCTTTACTGCATTTAGAAAGCCCTCGTGTTCTGTCCAGAACCTCTGGAATCGAAAAGGACAGTTATTTGGTCTTTCAGAACCTTCAGATACCACCAGAATGGGAGCATGGTCTGACGCCACTCTCTGCAAGACGAATTGGTGACATTCTTGAAAAAAAGATATCCAAGCATCATTGCAAAAGCTTCGATCTAGCACTGCAGACACATGGCCCCTTCTCCTGTTATTAGTCCATGTGAATTTCCTTCCCTGCGAAGGAACTTGGATTAGCGAGCATGTATCCACCATTGCGCCAAAATCTCCCGCTGACCCTAAGTTAAAAATTCCTGGCCCCCTTTTTTCAGTGGAGAGAAGGGTGGCATTGAAGTCTCCAAAAATGATCCAAGGAGTGTTTGACCCAGGATGGGTTGCCACCAAGTCAGTCCACAATTCTCTTCTAGCAGCTCTTAGGCATTTGGCATGCACTACAGATAAGATGAAAATTTCCTGAGCCCATTGCACAGAGGCAGAGATTTGCTACTCAAAAGACGATAGCACAACAGGCTTTGCTACACCTCTTTGCCAAATCAGCCATAGATTTGAGATGCCGCCTACTCGCTCATTATGGATGAAATCAGGGTCAAAACCCAACTTGTTGAAGAACAACATAGGAAAGGCGTCGGAGTGAATCATAGGTTCGGCGATGCAAAGGAAATCAGACTTTTTTTCCCTTAAAGTATTCCTCAAAGCTAACCTTGCAGCAGCCTTCTTTATCCCTCTAATATTCCAATAGAGGGCTTTCATTTACTATTTTTTGATGAAGCAATACGGCCAGACTTTCGCAAAGTCTGCTCTGTATTGGCCAGGTGTTTCTCCTTTCCCTGTCCTCCAGGAACCAAATTCAAAGCCTCCCTCTCGCAGAGAGTTTTGTCTATCTACTCTACCTCCTTATGATTAACCACCACTGTGCCTCCATTAATCTCGAAGGGATTGAATGACGAGATGACATTATTGTACCATTGCATTGGTTGGCACCTAAAAGTCCCATGATGCTCGCCACGACTACTCGGAGCCATCACTCGATCACCACTGCCATGTCCAATGTAAATCGGGCTTGAAGAGTCCTTCTCGTGCACTGCCGTATTCGTGTCATTTTCAGCCTCTCGAGGAGAAGAGGTGTTATTTCCTATGGGTTGAGAATAGGTACGGTGATCCATAAGGGCCCCATTTCCAAACCCGTTATCCGATCCAGCCATAGAGTCCGCCCCATCATCTAAGTCATTCTCCCCTTCATTGATTTGTTCAAAAATGTTCCCCTCTAGAATATTTCCTTCCTTATTCCTTTCTTTTTCTAATGGAAGGCAGATTTGTATGTCTCCATTCAAATTATTCATAATTGATTTTCCTTCAATGTTCCTTAAAGTGTTTGATTCAAAAAAGGAAGGAGATCGTTCCTTCGAAAGGAAAGAAAATCTTTCCAAATTAGACACACCACTCATCGGAATCTGCTCATCCTAGCGGCCACTGCTCTCTTTCCAATGACCATTGCTCTGGACGCCATTCTCTTCATCTGCATAGGATGCCCCTAGAACAGTCTCTTTGTGCTGCGACTCCTTCCTGGTCTCTGCTTCCCTCCTCGCCCTACATGCATGGACAGATTGTCCCATTTTTTTGCAGAAACCACATCTGATCAAGGAATCTTCATAAATAATATTTTGTTTGAACCAAAATGTCTTGCTAGTTCCTTGTTGCCTTCGTTCTACTTGGATTTCTTCGAGTTTGGTAGCTCCAATCTCGACCTCTACCTAGACCCTCGCAAAGGTGCCCATTGCCACAGATCGAGTGCGTCTATCCAGTGCCACAGGTCTCCCTGATGCCTTAGCCATTGTTAGCAGAATCTTCTCGTGCCAATATTCAAGTGGCAGGTCAGGGAATCTGATCCAAACCAACTTGGTTTTGACGTTCTTGGCATGAACATCAAAATCGGCCTTCCAAGGCTGGAATCTGATGACCTGCCCATGGATTCTTGTAAGACTTTGTCTCCACATAGCTGCCATGTCTCCGTCTCTTTCAAATTGAAAAAGAATATACCCCTTTCCCATAGGAGCCATCTTCACTCTGCCTTTTAGATTCCAATTCTCCTTCTCCTCCTTTCAAATGTCATCTATTGAAAGGTATCTAAAGTTCATCCTCCCTATCAATGCAAACCTGAACCGTAGCAGTCTTTCCTCATAGGCATCTTATGGGATGATGATTTTGGTGTAGGCTCTAGCGTGAATGGGATCGGGCAAAGATTCCACTTCCGGAAAAGCACGTCCCACCATGGTAGAGTAGGATCGTCGCACCTCCTCCCTATTTTCTTCTGCATCCCTAACCCGATCATCCTCGCCTCCTTCTACAGATCTAGTATCATTAGTAGCAGAAATCGATCTAGAATCTTTCCTTGAAAATTCTGGTTTCAGAAAATCAGTAATCAAAGCCTGTCTACCACGATCCGGAGGCCAGCCATCCTTTGGCTCATGTCCGATATCTGCTTCCTTACTCATCTCAGCCATCAAAGTTTTCCAGCAGTCCGTACACCATCCCCTCTTGAATTCATGCCAAAGGGATTGAACAATAAATTTTGTGTAACTAATGATACTATTTACATAAAATCACATGATATGATTATTATGAAATCACATGATATGATAAGATAAGTGTACATATTTACATAAAATGATAGAAAATGTAACTAACTCATTTGCATATATGTGCAATGCCTCATGAAATGATAATTCTGATTGTTGTCTTATGTGAGGAGCACACATGGTAACACATGGAAAGCTGAAGTAGGCTATCATTTAATGTACAAGTGCATAAAGTAATGCATGAAGTGATAAAAAAAAAAGTCATTATTTTATGCTATGAACACATAAAATAATGCATGCGGAGATGGGGTCTGTATCATGCAAACTCAAATGAAATTACAATCTAATGTTTACTTGACAACAACTGATAACAATAATGAAATTTTCAGTAATTCTTCCTAACTCAGGGGTAAAGATTTGACTTTCTTCTCACTTTCTTGGAGAAATCAAAACTTTCGGCATTTATGCGAGAAATCAGATAGGACTTCCGTGCTATGGTTTAGAATTGGATTTTGGTTTTGAGAATTGGGCAGCACTTCCGCACTATATCCCTAGAACAAGAACTAGATATGGGAATGTATGTAGACTATGTTCCTAGAATAGAAACCAGTTATGAGAATGTGGGCAGCTTCTGTGCTATGTTGCTAGATTAGGAACCAACTATGGGAATGTGGGTAGGGCTTCCGCACTGTATCAAGAAAATAGACAGGAACTACAAATATTTAAGTAGGATTTCCGTACTATAATAAAAAAAACCAAAATTAACTATGAGAATTTGAATAGTGCTTCCACGTTACTTGAAATGGATGGCACAGGCTTCCAAAACTAGAGCAAGGCTTCTGTAATAGGAAGTCAAACTCAGCGGTATTTGGATGGTGAGCTCTGAAATTTCCAAGACTTCTACATTCTCTCTCGCTCTCTTTCTTGCAAAGTTTTTTAAACAATGATTTCTTTTTCAAGAAGTTCAAACTCTCCTCATATAGTGACCAAGGTCACTATTATAGAAAAAACCAATTATCCGTAAAAATTCTTATAGGGAGATGGTAAGCTTACACAGAGATGGTGGAAGCAATTACCTAAAATCTGCGGGAGGCCTAGGGTGGGCGGCTACCTAGTAGCTTGGGTGGTTGTAGACATAGGCGGCTAAGTCCTATTAGTTGAGGGGAAAGCAAGATTTGATAGGTTTGGTTTGGTTCGGGTTTGGTCTGATTTGGTTTTGTTTGGGTTTGCTCTAGTTTGGTTCGGGTTTGGTCTGGTTTGGTTTGGTTCAGGTCTGGTATGATTTAATGGGTTTAAATTTTACGTAGACAATACGACACTTTTGAGTATCCATTCTTTTCGTGCAAGATATCAACAGAACTATATTTCCGAACACTCTCCAATGATGCGAGAATTGAGCACATGCTGAGCTTAATTATCGTATTCTGGTAAAAGATATCAATGGCCATTTTCGGTCACCCTCCCCGCATCATTTAACAATATCGGGCTGAACTCTTGACCGGTCTTACACTCAGTTGTACTCCAAATTCTTGCATAACGGGTTTAGGTTGGGTTATCTAGAATTAGCTGGGATAGACTAGATTTGTGCTGAAAATTTGCTTTCTTTGTGAAAGAGAGAATACATGTTTCATCATTGCCCATAATTCAAGCAAGGAGAGATGGTTTGTTGGAAATGGATCCAAAATAAATTTTTGGACTGACAAATGGCTTGGTATTTGTCTATTAAGGTGCAGTAGAACCCTGAGGAAATTTTTTTTGCAGATTTTAATCTCAAAGTGGCTGATGTCATATCAAATTTCAAATGGTGTTTTCCTCCTGTCTCATCTTTATTCATGCAAAATGTCTTCACAGATGTAGAGAGTATTAATCTCCCTCAATGTGAGGTGGATGATAGATGCGTGTGGAGTTGCATGTCTTCTAGTGTGTTCTCCTCAGCTCTACCTAGAATGAAATTCATCATCGTATTCCAAAAGTGCCTTGGTACCCTTTAATTTAGAAAGCTCACCTTCAGCCGCGACAAGCTCTGTTTAGGCGGCGAGCGGTGAATGGAAAACTCCCTATGGATGATTTAATCAAGTCTAAGGGAGTTTTTCTTCCTTCCTATTGCTCCTTATGCCAGTCTACTGAGGAAAGTATTTTTCATATTTTCCTTCGGTGTAGTTTCAGTATGGAAATATGGAAGAATTTTTTGAAGTGTTTTCTTGTGTCTTGGAACTCCTCTGCTTCTATTCTTGATCTTTCTATTTGGTGGAAAAGAAAGCGCAAAAGTTTGGCTGCTAAAGAGCCTTGGCTGGCTGGGTTTGTCTTAATTTTATATAAATTTTGGAAAGAGAGGAATGGTAGGCATTATGAAGAAAGAATGAGATCTCCTTCTCTGGTCTTTAAATTAGTTAAAAGTGACCTACAAGAGGTGGATATAAATTTGTCAGGGTTAGCAATTTAACTCTACTGATGGCAATGCTGAAGGTGGAGAATGTTTAGCTGGGATTCTGTGTAATGGCTTGATTCTTTTTATTAAAGTTTTCTGAATCTTTAGCAAAAAAAAATGATTGTCAAGAGGGGGGGGGGGACAAAATTAGTTGTCTACACATAGTGATGGAAAAGAAAACCCAAAACAAAAATGCCAAATTTTACTGTATAGATCCACTGTATATTCCGTATGGGAAAAAGAAGCCTGAAAGATAGTCAAGTCCTAGCACCTAGACATAGAGGGGGCAAAATAACTACCTACACCTCATGAAGGCAGAAATTCCACCCATGTTAATACTTCCATGCACACTCCCATTGGCCTTCACACTGACATATGGACCACGCTGCCTTCAGAAACCCTCTTTCAGTCCATGTGTATCATCTTTCTTACTTACCAAAAGAAAAGAAAAGAAAAGAAAAGGAAACCGTGACATCCCACATACCTAGTTTGGGAGGGGTTTTTTTTTTTTGGTAGGGAGGAAGAGACAGGAGAGAAAACCAGTAGATTAGAACAGAGAGAAGAATGACTGACGACGACAGAGCTAGGATTTTGGTGGAAGAGCACGAAGGTCGGCCTCCTGACAGAGGTAGGCAATCCCTTCTTACAGACTTTTGGCAGGCAAAGACATGTGAGAAACTGCCGACAGCGGCAGTTTCAGACCCTTCTTTACAGTACGAGGGATTTCCTCCTAAAGCATCTAGTGCACAGGCAGTGAAAGCCTCTTATTCCACCATTATGGGAGGAATTGTTGATGTAGATGATTTCCCTGATCCCATTCAGGCTAGCTCCTTGAAAATAGTTATCTTTCCACAGAAGGGTTATGAAGAGAGGATGGAAAAGTTCCGATTTGCACTCATTGGGAGAACAAATTTTAGATTTGTTTCCTTGGATGCCATTTGCAAGGATGCGAAAGAGTCATGGTCGCTGAAAGGAAGGGTTGCCTTTGCTTCGATGGGCAAAGGATTCTTTCTCCTCCAATTTGAGTTGGAAGCAGATATTGTTGCAATCTGGAAGCGTAACAATAGTAAGATTGGATCTCAGATTCTCAGGTTTCAACGCTGGAAAAGAGATTTCAATGTGCATGAAAAATAGGCAATGATGAAGATGGTCTATGGAAATTGAGTACTGGCATGAGAAGGTGCTGCTTACTATGGCAAAGGCTGTGGGTAGGCCTATGGCAATTGATCGGTGAACTCGAGCAGCTTCAACGGGGGTTATGCTAGGGTTATGGTGGAGAAGAAGGTGAGCAGTAAAAGAGTGGAGGAAATCCAAGTTGAGCGTCGTCAGCCTAAATCTGGTGAGCACTTTTGGTTCTCTCAGGTAATACAATATGAAGATAACTTGGGAATGTGCAGGTACTGCAAGAAGATCGGCCACAACATTCACTTGTGCAAGGACTTGAAGAAATCTGGAGTTCATCCTGCTGCTAGAACTAGACCTCAAGGGGCATCTAATGAAGGTGGAGGTGATGCTGGTAGTGACAGTGTCTTTCGGCCGCCGTCTATGGAGGCCAATACTCATTCGATCAATGGTGGGTCAGGCGAGGCACGTCAGCAAATCAGAGAGACCCCTGGCCTAGAAGCCTTTCCAATTTAGAAGGTGCTGGATCTCATGGATCTCCCCAAATTAGGGAAGTGGATTGTGAGCAGCCTCTTTCTAGGAATGATGAGTCTAGGAATGGATCTTTTGAGATTCTAATCCCTCTCTGTGAGGGAATTACTGACGCATCTGATTGGAGTAGAATTCAAACGATATTGGCTAACTTAGTAGTTGGTAGTAGTTCAAACTCTCCCCCATCTGGGCATCATCATGGGTCAGGTGGGTACCTTTATCAGGAACCCACTACCCAACCCGAGGAGCAGGGGTCATCCTTAAGCCTGGAAAATATTGTAAACACTATTCAGCCAATGACCCTTCATGAAGGGGCAGTGATATTGCATCATGATGAGATCAGGCATGTGGATGACTTGGCTGTTGGGGTAGCAATGCAAAGACCTGAACCAGACTTAGCTCGCAGGAAGGAAAAGGGTGCAACTAATCACAAGCAGACCAGAAGTTCTGAAAGGCTTGCACATACTTCAAAGTGATTGATGAAGGTCCTATACTGGAAAGTTAGGGGCTTTTAGAAGGCAGCAACTCTTATGGCCTTGAGAAATATTGTTAAGGAGCAAAATCTTGATGTTATTTGCCTTGCAAAGCCAATGATAGATATATTGGTTTTTCCAGCTTTATATTTTAGTAAAATTGGTTATGGTGCGGACCTGATCTCAAATGAAAGAGTGGATAAAGTCCCTAACTTATGGCTGATGTGGAGGAGAGATCTCTCAAAGCCTTCTATTATTTCGGTTTCGGATCAACAGCTTATTGTTAAGTTTGATTAGAAGGGCAAGAAAATTTTTTCTATCCTTTATTCACGTAAGTAACTTCCGAGTAAGAAGAAGAGATTTGTGGGCTCAGCTCGCTTCTGTTCATGGGCAGACGCAGCCATGGCTTATGGTTGACAATTTTAATGCCACTCTTGCATCGCATGAGAAGAAAGGGCCGGGGGCCTTTAGTATAGGTTCGGTTGCTGAATTTGAAGCCATGATTAACGCTTGTGTTCTGATTCAGATCCCATCTCAGGGTCCTAAATTCACTTGGACCAATAACAGGAGAAGGGGGAATGTGGTTGCTGTATTGGATAGGGTTTTTGTAATGAAGCCTGGTTGGATTACTTTCTGGACTGTGCTCAAATGGTTCTCCAACGAGACTTCTCTGACCATTGCCCTATTTTGATTGCTTCTGAGGCATGTCCTAAGCCAGGTAACTGTCCCTTCCACAAGCATAAATTCTGGATCGAGGAAAAATATTTTATCAAGGTGGTTGAAGATATATGGTCACAAAACATTGTTGGCTTAGATATTTATGTCTTGTCCCAGAAACTTAAGAAGCTCAAACCTGCTAATCGGATTTGGTCTAGACAGGTGTTCCCAAACTTTGAGCTAGAATTGATAAAAACAAAAGAAGCTTTGGCTCTAATTTAGAACCAAATTGAGTCCTTTGGGATGAATGATACTTTATTTACCAAGGAAGCAGATACAAAAACGGCTTACTTGAATGCCTTGAAAAATCATGAAAAATTGTGAGCAGAAAAATCTCACATCAAATGGCTGCAACAAGGGGACAGGAATACAAAATCTTTTCACCACTATACAAAAATCAGACGAGTAAGAAACATCATCAGAATGGTGCAGCGTCTTGATGGATTAAAAATTTATGATAGAGATGGGATAGCTAGTCACATGAATGCGTACTTGGAAGGCTTTCACAAGCGTGTGCAAACCTCTGATCACTTGGAGATTTTGGATGCAATCTCATCTCTAGTGGATAAGGTTGATAGGCTTACCTTGGACTTGATTCCTAGATCCGTGGAGATCAAAAGGGCGGTGTGGTATCTGGATCCGAATAGCTCTCTTGGTCCTGATGGATTTCTAGGGTACTTCTTCAGGTATTGTTGGGAGATTGTGGCTGAGGACTTCATTCGTGTTGTTCAAGAATTTTTCATCCATGGGATTATGCCTACAGGTATCAACAATAATTTTCTTGCTTTAATTCCTAAATTTGGTGGTGCCTCTACCCTGGATAAATTTTGTTCTCTTTGCATGGGAAACTTCTTGTGTAAAGTGATATAAAAAATATTAGCCACAGGATTATCTTTTCTATTGCCTAAACTTATATTTGAAGAGCATGGAGCTTTTTAAAAAGGGAAATTGATTTAGACAAACATTGGTTTGGCTTTTGAAATGGTAAATGTGATTTTCTCTGTGACCAGAAGAGGGGGAATGGGTATCAAGATTGATATCCAAAAAGCCTTGGACACTATCTCATGGGATTTTTTAATGCATGTCTTAAGGAATTTTGGCTTCTCGATCATTGATAAGGTGAAAGATCGAATGGTTGGTTGGAAAGGAAGCTTCTTTCCATGGCTGCTAGGGTCCAACTAGTTTGATCTATGGTTCAGGGTATGCCGGCTCACAGCATGTCTATTTATTGGTGGCCAAGCTCTTTAACTTCCTTACTAGAAAAATGGATGCTTAATTTCATTTGAACAGGTGATGTGGACAATTCTAAGGCGGTGACGGTTAACTAGGATAAGGTATGCAGGCCAAGGGATGAAGGTGGTTTGGGTATTTGAAGGCTCCGAGACATCAACAAATCCCTGCTTTGTAAAAACCTGTAGAACATAAAGCATGGCTCCTCTGGGATTAGTAGAATCTTTAAGGCTTAGTTTCTCTCCAATGGATTCTCAGAGACTCTTACAGATCTTCCTCTGTATGGCCTGGTCTCCACAAAATTTGGAACTTTTGTTCAATCTAAAGAGCACTGGATTATTGGTAATGGGAATGACATAAGCCTTTGGCATGACAATTGGCTAGGGAATAGATCAATCTCTGAAAAATGTGGCATCAACCTTGATTGCACTAAAGGATCTTCCTTGAAAGTGGCGGCTTTGATAAATAATTATCAACAGGATATCCCTACTGTTCGGTTTCCCCCCTTACAAATCTATCTTGAAGAGGCTCGCAGTATCACTCTTCCTCAGATTGAAGTAAATGATACGTGTGTTTGGAATGGTACTACCTCGGGAGCTTTCTCTTCCTTCTCTACTTAGGATGTGATTAGAAAGCATAGCCTAAAAGTCCCCTGGTGCAACATGGTCTGGAATAAAATTTTATAGCCAAGGCAGTCTACCTATGGCTGGCATTTCATGCATTGCAGGCTACCCACTGATGATGCAATCTCTACTAAAGGTGTTCCAGTTGTCTCTGTCTGCAATCTGTGTTTAAAGCACTGTGAATCTTTTAATCATCTTTTCTTGAGTTACAGCTTCGCAGTGATATTATGGGGAAAATTCCTTCACTGTTTTGGGTTCTCATGGCCTAATGTTGAAGACTTATCTTTTTTTGTTCAATGGTGGAATCGAAAGCGTAGGCTATACTGTCTTTGAAGGAGGCCTAATCTATGGGGCTCATCATTATGGCGGACAATTTATGGAAGGAGAGAAATTGTGATACCCTACTTTTTAAACCCAGTCTAATTATTCAGTTGGTTCGGTTTGGTCTTAAAGGGCCTGAACCCGAGCGAGCCGAGTCGAGTACCTTATGAAGCATGGTGGAAAGGGTGACTCTGAACTCAGGTTGGCAAAATGAGTTGGAGTCAGTGCCTAGTGAAGTCCGTGTGCCCAAGCCGTGCACTTGTATGTATCACGAGGCCATGTACTCACAATAAAGGTACGTAGTCTTATTTTATACCAAGTATGCATGTTAATCAATTACCTGGGAGTGAAATACATGTCGGGGCCAAGCCCCAATGAAAATCCCAATGTTTGGGCTAAGTATTGGCCGACTGGTGGATGGTCATAGATGGGTTGGACCCACCAGTGTGACCTACCACTCTGGTCAATAGATATTTTGACCCTACTATAAATAGCATTTATTACCTTTCTTCCACCTCATTTATTGCTTTACACGGTGGGTGAGAAAAGTAAAGAAGAGAGAGAAAAAGAAGAAAGAGGGGAGAGGAAGGAAGAAGAAAATGGGAAAGAAGATGATCGTTGTGCATCGATGGGGTTAGATCTCTTGAATCCGACACCGGGTTAACGATCCTCATCTTGAGATCTACGATTTGAGGTGAGTAAAGTCCATATTTCTTAAGCCCTTAGTGAAACCCTTCGATTTGGGTAGCAATCCTTTGGATCTTGTTATTTATCTCTTGAGAATGTGAATCTAAGGTTTAATAAAGGTACTATATGTTGTTTTTGAAGGATTTAGAGGAAGACTTGCAAGATTTGAGAAGCTTTTGTTGATCTCTTGAGCTAAAGAGAAGATTTGGGGTTTTGAGGTATTCTTGAGCAAAGAGGTAAGATCCACGCTTAAGACTTTGGATTGACCTTAGATCTAGGTTGTAATCATGATTTAGAGCCTTAGATTTGTAGAAAATGTAGTCGAATTGACCCGTGGTGGATTCCCCAAGGCGAGATGAAGAATGAGAGAGAACAGAAAAATCCCAGTTTTGTCTGTGGATGCTCTGCAAATAGTCAGACCCACCAATCCAATGCACGCTTGTCCTAGGTAGGCTATTGGCTGTACTGACGAGCAAGACCGGTGGCTGACCTAGCCCACCACTCCTAGCCCGTCGGTCCAAGAAGACCTACTGGCTTGACAGGTGAGCAAGATCGGTGGGTGACCTGACCCATCTCTCCTGGCCTGTCGGTCTAGGCAAAGTCCCTCTATTGAGCAGTGAGCAAGGAATGGTGGGTGCCTTGCCCGTCGGTTGACCCACCAATCTGACTTCTCGGATCCCGATTGGGCCCAAATTTATTGGGTATCTTTCTTTAGTGATTTTAAACACATTGGGATCATCATACCTCATTCGATATGACCCTAAAGTGGAGACATACTAAACCCAACATTTTTCATGATAGGTTGTACTAGAAACTCGCGTCATCGCAAGCCGAATCTTTCTCGTACTAAGGGTGATCTTCGTACACAATTAGGTAAGTGGGCAGAGAACATTGCATCATTTCATTCTAGTTGTAGACTAGCCATGTCATCATATCATTGTTGTGTAGACTAGTCATCCATGAGTACCATCTCATACATTGACATGTGCATTATGAAATTCATTTATGATTTGACATGCTGATATCTTTAATTGCTAAATACCTATTCCTGCTTGTGATATGAGATTAATGACTCTAAAGTATTGAATATGATGCTTTCCTATACTAGATACCATAGTCGGCTTGGACACGAATGCATTGGTGGCCCACGGAATGGGACACGGTGGCACTATGCAATCATACTATCTCACGTAGGAGTATGCGGTTAGGAATGACATATCCTTATGCTACGATCCTTCCTAGTAGGGGTTTAGGTGTTGGGCATATTACTGGGGGAAAGTTCGAGGTTGTGAACCAACGGTGACAGCTAGAAGTACGTCCGGCTAATCATTAGGACTGTCGATAACTTTAGTGATATAACAAGAGGGTCAATCGTACTACTTTTAATTTAATGTCGCTGTGTGTCAAAATTTTACTTTAATGTCACCGTGGGTTAGAAATTTACTTTAATGTCACTGTGGCTCAGCATTTTACTTTAATGTTGCTGAGGGTCGGTAATTTATTTTTCCAATACCTTCGACTGGCCTTCTCTAGCAACCCTATGGGCATATTGTGGGATGGGGTTCGCGGCTCGTACCCTGAGCATATGCACAATGTGATTGTGAATAGTACATGACTTATGACTTAGAATTGTCGTCTAGATGGACTAAGATAATAAAATGAACTGCATGCATATAGGTTCATTTGTATTGCACATACTTGTTTGGTTTTTCCTTTCATTTACTGGGCTAGTGAGCTCATCCCACGTGTACACCATTTTGAGATGATCTTGTAGGTTATCCAGTCGAAGAGCTAGAGTTGGGACCCACCATGGAATTTCTAGTCAAGAACTAGTGGGTTCCTAAAGATCTCAAGATGGGGCCGAGTGCCCGCGTGATAGTTGTGTTGCGGGTCAGTAACATTGATACGATATTGGGATTCTTTTTTATTACTTTAAATGTAACCCCTTTTGTACTCAAAATGTTTAAATTGTATTTCTTATGTATATAACATGCCTATGGGCCCAAATGTAAAGTTATTATGTAACACCATTTGGGTTCAAAAGTATTAGGGTATTTATATGTATATATGTGTAAGACTTCCACTGAAATACAAACATTGTTTGACTTAATGTGTGTGTATGTTGTGCTGTGGCTATTGTATCAGATGATCCTGACAAGTTTTGGGTTAACAGGAGTTAACTCGATCACCAGTCTGGTTCTGTATGGAACGAGATGTGACGGTGGTGGCATCAGAGCCACGATACTCTACTCACACACAACATACAAGTTAGATCTTATAGAGTCTTATAATAGTACCTCGAGGTTAGGTAAACATAAAAGCTTTAAAGGATTAAAACCTGTAATAAGGTGAAAAGTCTAAATCCTTGCATTTCATTTCATGCATTAGTGTAGAACTCAAATAGACTAATTGGTCAATTTCATAAGCCATTAACTCAAAAATTTAATAAAAATTTTGGCAGCATAACGGCATTATATTGAATTTCGAAAAATTTACAAAGTGCACTTAATAGCCACATAGATAAACATAGTCACAAACTGGGGTGATACACTGTCACCACCAAACCACAATAGAATAAATCAAAATATGTAAAACAATCCTAAAGTTATAAATATCTACAGAATACTACCAAGTGTCAACCCATGAAAGTGTATCAAAATATATAACCACTAAATATCAAAATCACTATAATCAAATATAGCGACAAGGATGAAAGATAAGGTCAGGAATGAAGGAAAGTAGAGAAAGAAGCTGCCACTCTGTCAATCATCATCGTCGTCCACGATGAAGGTTTCCCCACCTGTAGGCCGTGAGGTGGACTTAAAGTAACGGCTGTAAATGTCAAACCTGTCATTCGTTAAGGCAACTTCTTTCTTCACATGGAAGAAGTCGGCAGCAATTCCATTAGAAATGCTATCCAAGTCCTCGGTGAAGTACTTGAAAGTTGAAACTGGCCTCTAATCTTCCTAGTCGGTGCTGTACTGCCAAACCTTGGATGACCCTCTCCTCTACATGCTTAGACATCTGATCCTACCCTTCCTTTAGGGCACCAATGCTGTCTATCAACCTCTGAAAATCAAAAGCCCCACCGGAAGATGGTGGAGCTGTAAAGTGTGGATCTATAGCCGTAGACTCTAAGGGCTCCTCCTCTAGGACATCCTCCTCGTCTGGATGAGGGAAATAATCCTCATCCTCCTCGCTCACATACTCAACCTCCATATCTTCTGGCCCGTGCTTATTAGCCTCCTATGCCCCTATTGGCACTGGTAATCTCATCCTCTTCAAGTTCTCTTTAGTGAACTTGTCCCCTGGGTATTTTCCTTCCTCACCGGTCAAATCTACTTGAAAATACTCAAACACCTTGGTAAGCGACTTACATAGGGGAAGTCGGAGTCATTGGGGTGAGCGGTGTGGTATTCCATCATTTTCATCATAGCATAGGGGAGGCAAAGTCGAGAAGCACCCTCTTCCAAAGCCACAAGAATGCAATAGGCAAAGTAGGCAGTTATAAAGCTTACTTGGTTCATGTGTCTTGCTCTGGGAAGCAGATTAAACTAAGCCAAACGGGCGAACACACAGGCGTCTGCATTATAAGCTATCATGGACAAGGGATGCTCCTTGTGCCCACATATGGTCTCAAAGATGCCCTCTTGCATTTCAACGCTCAAACCCGGACCCACAACCTTGATTCATGGGGGATTGTAGAAATGGGCACCCTCAGCCGAGATACCCAGAATTGCCACCAACAAATCCATTGTCAGAACAATGTCTACTCCCTTCACCAGACTGGTGAGGGAGTACTCCCCATCCTCAAAAGAGACCTCCAAATTACAATAGAAGTACAAGACAAGATCCTCGTGGCATGGGCTGTCAGGGTGGAGCAAGGGTTGCCAACCCAACACTGTAAATCTCTCCAACATCTGATAAGCACTAAAGTTGTTGGTCATTACGGTCTTCTCCATCATGACCGGCCTTGTAGAGAAGATGGACCAGGCGACAACCGCCTCAGTTCTGTGGAACAAACTCTCGGCATAATTCTTTGAATTCATGGAGGGGTTCCTTGCGGGCCGTGCCCGTGATGAAGAGGAACTGGGGGCAGCATTCCTTCCTTGGGAGGTAGTGGTCTTCCTCCTCTTGGAGGAGGAGGTAGTCTCCTTGCCCTTTTTGGAAGACATCCTAAAAATACAGGAGAGATGTGTAAGTAAACGAACGGGGGATATGAAAAGAATGTGATAATAGTATTTTAAAAAGGGGGGGTGAGATGATCCCTATGAGAAATGACTTGGATAATAAAAACCCCATAGTGCAATGAGCAATGCAAAAATGTAATGATGCTAAGTGATGAAATTGAGAGAAGTAAAGAAATTTATGTAAGGATAAGTGAGTCAAGGGTGCCTATTGAATATAGGGAAATGAAGCATATGGATGCAAGGACCTACTAAATGCCCAAATACAGTTGAATGGATGGCATTAGGCAAAAATCATAGTAAGAACTCTAAATAAATGAGAGAGGATGAAGGGAGCCCCAAAACAGTAAATTGGGGAAAACTCTATTTTTGCAAGAAAATTCTTTTGAGACAAATATATTACTAATTGGTGGTGGTGGACATAGCTAAATCCATTATTCATAAGAAAAGGAAGGAAAATGAGGAAAACCCCCAAAATTTCTCAAGAATTGATCATAAAAGTGTGGTTATGTATATCAAAAGAAGGGAAATTTATGCACACACAAATGGAAATGATTACTCTACTAATGGGTGTGGGCAATAAGAGTGAAGACTAACATTTGAATCATCAATTTGATACGATCCCAAACCAGGATTCAAATCTTGGGTATCAGGTTGATATCGGTCTCAATTAATATTGATTTGATACTGATTTTGATCGGCCAATTTTATCATTGTTTTTTGACGATTTTAACCCTAATTTGATATTGATACCCAATCCAAGATTGCCCAGTATCAGTATTGACCGATACCGTTACGAATTGACCGATCCAACATAGAAGATACGAAAATGCAGATTTCATATAAAAACTGGGGCTCCACTGGATTACATTACATAGATGGCACATAACATTTCTCAGCTCCATTGTCACATACAAATTGAACGTTCCTCCACACACTATAGTAAGCAGTGGAAGTTTCAACTCGGTAATATATATATTCACCTCGCATGTAAGAAACCAAAGGCACCACCGCTTATTCATATCTAATAGCTGGCTCTCACGACCGATCTATCTATGATTACCCATGTCAAGTAACCTAGTAACAAGTCACTTAGTTGGGGTGGCCAGGGGGTGGAGGCTTGTAGTATGGAGGGTGACCATATGGAGGACCTGCTTTGTACTTAGGTGGTGGTGGTTTCTGCCCCTTGGGTGGTGTGTACACAGGACTTAATGGTGACTTCTCGCCCTTGGGTGGTGGTGGTTTCTCCAACTTGGGCGGAGTATAAACAGGAGTTGGTGGGGCTTTCTCCCCCTTGGGTGGTGTGTACACAGGACTTGGTGGTGGTTTCTCCCCCTTGGGTGGTGTGTACACAGGAGTCGGTGGCTTGTACTTTGGTGGTGGTGGTTTGTCGCCCTTGGGTGGTGAGTACACAGGAGTTGGTGGTGGCTTCTCTTTCTCCGGTGGACTGACTATAAACTGGAGTAGGTGGCTTCTCTGTTGGAGGAGGCTTGTGCACAGGTGTTGGTGGCTTCGCATAGTAGGGAGGCTTGTGGTAACCGGCCAAGGTAGTGGGGCTGGTGAGAGTCACCACTCCAAGGAGGAGCAACACTAGGAGAGACATCTTTCTGTGTTTCACTGCATAAACTATGACGACCGGGGATACCAATTTATATAGACTATGGGGCTTTATCAGACTAACACGTGTCAACCAGATTTGCATATTTCTTTGTTTCAGATCGGTGTAATTTGAAGCCAAAGGTTAGCGAATGTGGGGCCGATTTTGGGCCCTTACGTTGAAACATGGGCTATGCCACCTTAAGCGTAAATTATGGGTCGGCAGCCATGAATTACTATCACACCTTTGACACAAATGCTCTTCTCCGACTTTGTTTACTTATGCTATCAATTGTTTATTTGCAAGAAATTTTGATAAGATAAAATGTGGGCAATAAGTTTTTATGTACTGTTCGTAGAGTATCAATGGATGATTCACTTAGATGAAAATAATCTAAGAGAAATAAGTTTTTTGAGAAGTGAGGGGAGGGTACTCTAGCATTCTTTCATTATCTCTCTCCTTTTGATATGAAATGATTTTGCTGCCTTTTGATTTACGAAATCGTTTTGTTGCATTCTATTAGTGTATTCTTCTATATATGCCGTTTTCTCAAAGAGTCCTCTCCCCCAATCTTACATTTTGGTACTCAGCCAACTCCAATTGAATTACGCTTGACATGTGAGCACGGAACATTCTTGCTTACGTATTTTAACAAAATTTTAGCCTTCAATGAAGCTGTTATGTGCTACAAATAGGTGACCCATCCATATGTACACAATATTAGGTTCCTCCTCACGGTAAAGAAGAGAGACCCAAATGTTGTTTATTCTCACCTTTTCTCTTGTTTGGGGAAATTTCTCTCTCGTTCAGGTTTTCATGGGAACGAATCAGATTTTTCCGCCATTGTTTGTGAAAACTTTGTTTCTCCTCTTTTGTTACATGAGCTTGAGTAGATAGAAAAAGTAAAGGAAAAATTCTTTCTCATACTCCTCATATGTGATTATAGTGTGACGATGTTATCCTTGTTAAAGAAAAAAGGTAAGGGAATGTAGATGGGAAGGAAATGTAGATATTCATGACTTATTAAAGAACTATTGTGTGGAAAGAAATCTTTCCTCATCATCCTCTTGGCTGTTGTCAAGCTTTAATGATATTATTTTCTCTTCTGTTGGAATTCTTCCAGTGTCCACATTGATGATGATGGTCTTGGCGTATGCAAAGGAATAGAATACTAATACCAAATCTGTGAAATTTCTTTTGCCTAGGTAATTAATTATTCCATGGCATCACATGAATTTTATTAGTCAAGTTTTAGTTCAAAGTAAGAAAAGAAAATTGCTTAAACTCTTCTGATTCAAAATTTTAAAGTAGTTATTAAAATATCATTTGATGAAGATGAATATATAAATATGAAATGACATCTTTTGTAATTTTTAGCTACTTTCTCTATTCATTTTAAGTTGAAATTGAACCAATTAGTAAGAAAAATTGCTTAAAATTTGATTCGAAGTTTTAATACAGTTATTAAAATATCATTTGATGAAGATGAATATATAAATACGGAATGACATCTTTTATAATTTTTAACTACTTTCTCTATTCATTTTAAGCTGAAAGTGAATTAATGAGATACTTGCCTGATCCTCTATCACATGGACTAATTAATTTGTTATCATGTGGCAAATAGTAAAACGTTACACCCTACTAGGCAGAGTGACGGGAATGAAAATACAAAATGAAAATGCCAATTTTTGACTGTATCTATTGTATATTCTATATGGAAAAAAAAGAAGCCTAAAAGATACTATAGCCTTGGCGCCCGGAAATAGCTAGGGTAAAATGACCAACCACACATCATGAAGGACATAAATTCTATCTCTGTTAATACTTCAACTTACACTTTCATTGGTCTTCATACTGAAGTAGAGACTATCGACACTGCCTTCCACAAATCCTCTCTCATTCCATATATATCATGTTTCAGACTTACCTACAGAAAAAGAAAGGGAAACCGCGGCATCCCACATGCCCACATGCCTTACATATAAAGGCCTACTGTATGGTTGACTTTGCCACATGAGTTCTAAAATTTGAATTGTTTTACAACATAGGTTCTAAAATTTGGATTGTCGATCATTGCCGATTCTGATCAACTCGGATTTATTGGGTTCTAAAATTTGGATTGTCAATCATTGCCAATTATGATCAACTCGGATTTATTGAGTCGATAGATCCGGGTCGATACCAATATATAGTGAGTGTTAATATAGTGACACTCACTTTTTTTTTTCTTTTTTGTTAACAGATATACTAGTTCCGTGGGTCCAACATCTGTGTGAATGGTCCTAAGAAAATAAGAGGAGTTGAACTCAGAACCACACGCTTTCTGAGGAGAAGGTCTCTTGCGTACTTTAATACCCTTTAGATCAAGTTAGTGACACTCTCATTAATTTGATAAAAAAAATGAAAGAAGTAGAACGACATATATAGAAGATAAGAAAATGCAGATTGCATATTAAAACTGGAGGTTCCATTGGTTACATTACATGCATGTGGCACATGACAGTTCTCAGCTCCATTGTTCCATACAATAATAGAACATTCCTCCACAATATAGTAAGTAGCAACTAGTAAGAAACCAAAGGCAGCACCTTTTATTCATATCTAATAGCTCTCTATCTATGATTACGCATGTCAAATAACCTAGTAACAAGCACTTAGTTGGGATGGCCGGGGGGTGGAGGCTTGTAGTATGGAGGGTGATCATATGGAGGACCTGCCTTATACTTTGGTGGTGGTGATGGTTTTTCTCCTTATATGGTGGTGGTTTTTCCACCTTAGGTGGTGTGTACACTGGAGTTGGTGGCTTGTACTTTGGTTCTTGTCTTACTTCTTGTCTTCTTGTCCCATTCAATGTGGGTGGGGACTGATCGAATGGTGGTCCCATACGTTGAAACGTGGGGCTATGCTACCTTAAGCATAAATTATGGGTCGGCCAGCCATGGATTACTATCACTCCTTTGACACAAATGCTCTTCTCCGACTTTGTTTACTTATGTTATCAACCGTTTATTTGCAAGAAATTTTGGTAAGATAAAATGTCGGTAACAGGTTTTTATGGACTGTTCATAGAATATCTATAGATGATTCACTTACTTGAAAATAATCTTAAGACTCTGTTTATTTGTATTCTGTAAGAGAAATTACTTAAAAAAGAATAATTTGGTTATTAAATTTTATTTTATATCTAAAATCTTTGCTATAATACTATATATATATTTTTTTAACCAAGGTGTCTACAAACAGTGGGCCTATCCACACAATTCCAAATTTGCTCTAACCATATGAGCAACATAATACAGAAAAAAAAAATTACGGATAAATATATCATTACTAAATATGATTAAAAAAATAAAGCAATTTATACAATTACATGGGATCACATGGAGTAAAGATAAAAAAAAATTCATTTTTAAGTATGAAAACTTTACTTCCTTTCCCCTGAAATATCCCTTGCAAGCAAACAGTCTTAAGGAAAAAAAAATTCTCTGAACCCTAAGGGGATGATACTCTACACACTCTTTCTTTATCCCTCTCCTTATCATTTCATGGCACCTTATTGATGCACTACTTTATGCCACTTGCTTGAAAAATCCTCTTCTCAAATCTTACATTTTTGAAAATTCCATTTTGATACTAGGTTAACTCAATTTTTAATTTAAAATTGGCATGTGAGATAAAAAATTTGTTTACCTGATTCCTAAATAATTTCAGCCCTCATCAAACTTGTTACGTGCTACAAATAGGTGGACTATCCATATGTACACAATGTTAGGCTCCTCATCACATTAAATAAGAGAGACCCGAAAGGACTTTCATGTTGAGATGGTTACACAAACTGATTATCTCATTTTTCTCTTAGACATATGGAGAAAGAAAAGTAAGGTGGTGGGGTAGGTTATCATGTGCAACAACTTCTTTCTCTCGTTCTGGATTTTGTGGGAATGAATCCAACTTTCTCAGTGAGAAGTTCATTAATTCCCCTCTCTTGTGTCTACATTACCTTCCCTGTCCAAGGAAGAAGGGAAGGTCGTGTGGAAAGAAATCTTTCCTCATCCTCCTCTTCGTTGTTGTCAAGCTTTAATGATATTATTTTCTCGGCTGTTGGAAGCCTTCTAGTGTCCACATTGATGGTGGTCTTGGTGTATGAGAAGGAATATATTACTAATACCAAATCTATGAAATTAATTTTTCCCATATAGGTAATTAATTATTCCATGGCTGCCATTTAACTCCAACTTGACTTAGATTACTTTTTTTCTTCCTTTTCCCCATTGCTTATTGATGTACGACTATAAATCCAAGGGGGTAGCGCAGTTGGTGAGCAAATAACTTGATACGAGTCATAAACTCGGACGTCCTAAGTTCGACTCCCACTAGGTACACCTTGAGCCACTCACACGGGGGTGTTTAGTGTTCTTCACTGCTTTCAGTGAAAGTTGAATGATTCTCATTGAACCTCGGTATGACCTGATCCATGTGGTTGTGGGGTCAGTATGAGCCCACAGGACTATTCAAGCCGAAGGCCTAGACACCCATCATTGGCAAAAAAAAAAAATGATGTATGACTATCCTGAATTCTCCACCCTTTCTATTGTATATTATTTGAACTCTGTATTCCCAATCCATGATTATCAATTAAACTTGAACATCA
Organism: Macadamia integrifolia; assembly: GCF_013358625.1. Classification (NCBI taxonomy): domain Eukaryota; kingdom Viridiplantae; phylum Streptophyta; class Magnoliopsida; order Proteales; family Proteaceae; genus Macadamia; species Macadamia integrifolia. The sequence goes on from NW_024868509.1 coordinate 59,469, forward strand.
GTTGCTAGAGAAAACTAACCAGTTTTTTTTTTTTTTTTTTTTTTAAATGATTACTGGTTCTTTTTATTTATTTACTCTAAAGATCTGCAAAGTGTATTAGAGAAAATTTTAAAATTTGATGTACATGGTTATAGTGGGGTATACCTGGACGGAAAAGAAATATAAAAGTTTCCTATAACTCCATCTTTTGTATTGCCATCAATAAAGAAAAGGGGAACCCAAAATTTGGAAAGAGGTCCACCTTCGGCATTGTCATCAAGAGACTCTCTAACCCAAAAGCACAAACAATTGCTACCTCACACTAAAATGAACATGTATTTGGCTTATTTTGGGCATTTCGTTTGATTCCAAAGATAAAAAAATTAAGAAATAGGATAAACGGTGGACACATGAAAAGCTGCCCTTCTTTTAGCCAAAATATCCACCACAAAATTTACTTCTCTAAGACGGTGAGCCAACCTCCATGTGATAGTTTCCAAAAAAGAGGAATAATAACACTGCTATTGCTGTAAATCTCGGGGGATGTAGTGACTAAGAATAGATGTTACCACTGTATGTGAATCGTATCCACCCACAATTGCATTATGCACAACTCTTTTGCAAGCTTCAAACCAAGAAAGAAAGCCGAAAATGCAGCCCTATAGTTAGGCATGAGGCCAAGAGAGTGAGCAAAATATGCCATAAGCTCACCCAAATTGTTATGTAACACCCCACTAGCACCTAAGCATCCAGGATTCTCAAGTGAACATCCATCAATATTGAGTTTAATCTAGCCTTGAACTGGTTTAGTCCACCTCACCTCCAAAATGGTAGAAGATCCTGACATTACATTCATCTTGATATCATAAATTTTGCATGTTAAAAAGATCTCTCCAAGTAATTTCTAATTGTGTAAAATTTTAAAAGGTGATCTAGTTACCCTTATCTAAAAGTGAGATCTAATGAAAAAGGAAAAATCTTACATAAAAATAACCAAATTAAGTCATTAAAAAAAATTAAAATTAAATAGAATGATTTTTTTTGATAAACCACATCTAATCTATTTAGGTCTAATCACGATATCCATTACTTCCCTACCTTCTTTCATTCTTTCTTCTACCATGTATCCACCTTAATTATGGGGATACACTTACCTCTGTCCATGCTTCCCCTTCTCATTCCCCACAACCTATGTTTCCTGAACTACTTCATAGATTCTTTGCATGCTTTGGTCTCTCCCCACCTATCCACCTATCCACTAATACCCCATCCTCCTCTTTGGAGTCTCTTAATATGCCATGTACTACTGATAACATTGCTACACATCAATTTGCTGTCTTCCACTAATCCACCAGTTTGGCATAACACCATATAAGTCATTATCTCCAATGTCCAATGTCAAAAGAGATGAATCATTGAAACGTAGAGTTGGTGGTGGAGTCCTAGTGAACCTATTCCCTTCCAGGTGTAGATGTTGTAAACTTGTTGAGTTCAATATTGATGGTATTGAACGCAAAAGTAAATTTTGGGAAAGGTCAAGGAACTCGACTTGCTGAAGCTTATAAAACTCAGCTGGGATGTTTCCTTGCAAAGAATTACCAAACTGCCCTGTCCTCTATCACACAGACTAACCAATTTATGGTCATATAACAAGTAATGAAGGTTATATTTGACTACGTATAATGACAGGAAAGAAAATCCAAATTTCAGCTGTATAGATCCTCCACATATTCCATAGATATCATCTTTCTTACTAAAAAAAAAAAAAAAAAAAAACCCTTGACATCCCACATGCCTTCACATACAAAGGCTTTACTATATTATAGTGCGACTGAGTTAAGTTGAATCCAGTTGAGTCATGATGGTTCTAACTATATTCTAACCAAAATTAGAATCGAATTAAAATAGCGCCTACAAAGTATAGAGCTGGATCTTCATTTCAGTGATTTTCATTCCTTTGTTGTAGGAACAAGTGAACACGAAGATTGAAAGCATCAGCAATCGAATTGGAAAGGATGGGAATTAACCTATAATTCCATAACCGAGTTAAGCCATTGTGTTGGTGCAACCTACTCTAATTAAATCAAAGAATCTATTCTTTTTTTTTTTCTTGAAAAAACCCCAAAGAATCACTTAGACATCATTCGAACTTCAAGCTTCGGAATTAGACACAAAGTTCACTTGAAGTGCTTTACCACCTACCCTGTTCTGCGAAAGTCAAACCTACCGGTTTTTCATGCGACGAAACTAGAGATTGACATGTCTGTTGGTGTCATGGTTCTAAATATCTATGTTGGATTATCTGAATTAGCTGTATTATATTAGTATCGGCTGATACTGATATCAATTTTGATCAATCTGAATCAAGTATCACGGTTTAGGGGTTAAAAAAAAATCAACTTTTTGTGAAAAATAGAGGTAAAATTGATCGATTTATTGATATCAATAACTAAATTAATGAGAATTGATCCACTGCTCAATTGATCATTTTGTACGTGTGAGTATCCAACAACTGTCTCACTTTCTGTCATTACATATGTTGGATGCTCACTTGTATTACCAGGTGATTGTACAAGCGATGGATACAATCTCTAAATTAATGCCAAATTGCCGTTTTAATGCAGATTCGTATAATTCTTGACCAGAAAGGAAATGGTACGTCTTACATTGACACTCTTACTAATTTGATAGAATGACGGAAGAAGTAGAACAACACAGAAGATATAAGAATGCAGATTTCATATAAAAACTGTGTACCATTGGTTTACATTACCTGCAGATGACAGTTCTCAGCTCCATCATCCCATACAAATGCAACATTTCTCCACACTAGCTATCGTAAGTAGCAACTAGTAAGAAACCAAAGGCAGTACCTCTTATTCTATCTATGATTACCCATGTCAAGTAACCTAGTACAAGTCACTTTGTTGGGGTGGCCGTGGGGTGGAGGCTTGTAGTATGGAGGGTGACCGTATGGAGGACTTGCCTTGTGCTTGGGTGGTGGTTTCTCCCCCTTGGGTGGTGTGTACACAGGACTTGGTGGTTTTTCGCCCTTGGGTGGTGGTGGTTTCTCCACCTTAGGGGGTGTGTACACCGGAGTTGGTGGTGGTTTCTCCACCTTGGGGGGAGTGTAAACAGGAGTTGGTGGCTTGTACTTCGGTGGTGATTTCTCCCCCTTGGGTGGTGAGTACACAGGAGTTGGTGGTGGTTTCTCTTTCTCCGGTGGACTATAAACTGGACTGGGTGGCTTCTCTATTGGAGGAGGCTTGTGAAGAGGCGTTGGTGGCTTTGCAAAGAAGGGA
>NW_024868509.1:65648-70554 GCF_013358625.1 Macadamia integrifolia
GATGGATATTCCTCAAGCCATATTTTGAGAGTATCACATGGAAAATAACTCACAACTTCAGAGAAGCGAACTCAATTGCCGACTACCTGGCTAGAGATGCGGCGAAGACAAGGATATCAGCCACAAATATCGACTTTCCTGCCAACATTAAGGATTTCATCAGAAGAGATGTTGAGGGTAGGCCAAACTATAGATTTGATTAGTGGGATTCTCTTTCCTCTGCTGATGGCAATGCCAAAGGTGGGGGTCAGGGAACCGATTTTATTTTTGATTCACTCTATTTTATCAGTTTGGTGTAGCACTGTAATTTCTTCCCCTTTTTCTTCCATTTTAATATAATGATTTTCTAGCGAAAAAAAAAAAAAGAAGGGATTTAACTCCCATTTAATGGTCACTGCTTTTGCACTATCCACATCTTCAGTCTAAATGAAATTCCTCATCCATTTCTCCATTAAAATGATGAGGGAATTTGACCACCAGTATACAAAAAAATTATGAACAAGCATACCCAAAACCACAGACCACACCAATTGAACTCTTCCAGCCATCAAAAGAAGCTTCCCTTTCCAGCTCGACGTATGCTGCTTTACGTTGTCCATAACAGTTAACAAGAACTATATTTTAACTCTACCTTTGAATACTATTTTTTAACTCCGCCTTTGAATATTTCTGCCCCAAGGTACTTTCTAGAGAAATTATAAATAAAATACCCAAAACTTCAGAAAATATTTTTCCTCTGAGAGGAACTGATTTTCCCTATAAACAATTACTTTTGTCTAGATTAATATGTTGGCTGGAAAATTCCTAATACTCCCTTAAATAATCTTCGAGATTCCTAACATATTTTATAGACGCATTCATGAAGATAAATAGATCATCAGCAAATAATAAGTGAACCGGCATCAACTCACCACAAGGACCCTGGAGCGCTTTAATTTTTCATGTGCATACAAGATTTCTCAGAGCTCTATAGAGAACCTCTTCCGCAAGAATGAAAAAGGTTGGAGACACAGGATCCCCTCTCCACATTAAAGTACCCCACAAGACCTCCATTCAGAAAAATTGAAATCTTTGAAGAGCTAAGAATTTGATATATCCAATTTACCCATTTGTCAAAAAATCCAAACCTTCTCAGCACATGAAGAATAAAATCCCAAGAGATGGTGTTAAATGCCTTTTGAATATCAATCTTTATGCCCATTCCTCCTCCATAGTGGCTGAGAACATTACATTAGCCAATTCAAAAGCCACACTGATGTTGGTATGAATCACATTCCCTCTTTCGAATGCACCCTACTCATTTGAGATCCGCCTTGGCAAAAGATATGACATTCTAGTTGCTAGAATTTTAGGAAGAACTTTACAGAAAAAATTCCCCATACAGAGAGGCTGGAATTTATCTAGAGAAGAAGCTCCATCTATTTTAGGAATTAAAGCTATAAAATTATAATTGATATGTGGAGCCATTTTTCCATTGAGGAAGAAACGTTTAACTACACAAGCAAAGTCATTAGCCACCACCTCCCAACAATGACGGAAAAAATATCCTAGAAAACCATTTGGACCTGGGGAACTATCTGGGTCGAGAAACCACACATCCTTTTTTATTTCCACTACACCAGGAATAGCGTCCAGGCTAAGCTGATCAACCTCATCTACTAGGGTTGGAATGGAGTCCAGCAGCTCTAAGTGTTCAGAGACTGGAGATCGTTTATGGAATTCTTCATAGTAGTAACCATGTAGCTTGCTATTCCATTTCTATCACAGATTTTTGTCCCTTCAGGTTTTTGAACCATTCTGATAGTATTCCTTACCCTTCTGATCTTACTATAGAGATGAAAAAATTTTGAGTTTCTATCTAAACTTAGACTTGAACTTGAACATCGGTTGCTAGTGACAACTTACATTTTTTAATCAAGATTAATTATTTTGAAAAAGAAAAAAATCTTTAGTTTGAACTAAAGAATACGACAATGCATTTATTTTATTTTTTGGGTGGGAGGGGGAAGGCTAGAAGATTGAGGAAGAGAAAATTATTGTTTTCTCAATGCAATTAAGATTTCTCCTTTTCTCATCAATGAAAATGGTTCCACTGATGTAATCAAAGGCCAAAAGGTATAGAAACGTCTTCAAGCATAGTGAAATATAATCTTCCCTAGTGCTAATGTTATAGGAAAAAAATATCAGGTATTATCTCATGTTTTTCGAAAAAGAAACATCCTACCTAAGACTTATTATTTCATTAGTATAATTATTTATTTAAATAATAGGATGTACACATTTATTTGCGTGACTAAGAAGCTTTTTTTTTTTTTTTTTTTTTTTTTGAATACTTCACATTAAAATGAATGAAGCCTTATTATATATTTCGCACCAAAATCATCTGTGGGAAGGTGGTGAGTGGCAGTGAGGATTCAATGGCTGAGGTGCATTCCAAGATCCTCCCAGCCATTGGATCCTCATTGCCACTCACTGCAGAGGATTTTGATCAATCTTTCTCCCTCTCTCTGTCTCATGTTAGAAAATGACCCCAATGTCACTCCCATCTAGGAGTAAAACAGGAAAGGTTTCTTACAACCGTAGCCCAAAAAATTAACCCAAGCCCAACCCAATCCTACCGGGTTCATGCTTAGGCCAGACCCTACAGGGCCCATGCCAACCTGACCCAGGCCTAATTGACCCTGTTTGGGTAGGGTTGGGCAGGGTTGGGCTTAATTGGCACTACCTTTTGTCATTGGACTAGTCTTACTTGACCATATTTTTCCTATATGTATCAAATGCGTTAAAAAAAAAAAATCAATAGATCAAATAATCAATACACAATTAATAGATATTCTAGACACCTAACAAATCGTTAGCCTAGGGAACGACCCCAAACAAAAGACCAAAACAAATAACCAAATGTTGTTTAAGTAGTTTGGTTAAAACAATTTAAGAGATATAGAGCTATCAATAGGGGTGCAAGTTTGGCTCATCAAGCTTCAATCAGTTCGAATATTTCAGGATAAGCTTGCTCGCCATTTAGGCTAGGGTCAGTTCGAGCCTTGTGTGTTATGATACTTAATTCATGGCCCTAATCTTGCACACACTCGCACACACAAACATATATATATATATATATATATAAGTACCCTAGAGTAAAGTATTTTAAGGCCATAAATTAAGTATCCTAGAGTCATCTTCCCTTTTGTCAGACAATGGAGGTAGAACTTAAAATCCTTTAATGGCATATCATCCTATGACACTCTTGGTAAGATGTCTTTTACTGTTGCAATTCATCATATTTAATAAGAAATAAATAAAAGAAGATGGTCATCCAGATTTGAGAAACCACGTATCTTTGAGATCTGTATTATAATTCTTTCCAGTTATTCTGCATGCCTATTCTTGGTATCTTCCTCTTATGAATTTTATCTCTTAGTTTTCTTCTCTTCTTTTGTTTGGGTTTATTCCTTTGGTTAGCCTTGAGGCTGTTGTGTTGTAATCACCCAAAAATATAAAATTTTAAGAATATAAATAATTAGTTGAAAATTAATTTTCTCATTTATGTATATAATTAAAAAATAAAAAAAAAAATAAAAAAACAAAAACCAGAAAAACAAAAACAAGAACCGAACCAAACTTGCCCGTCCATGAACTAGGAAGTGTTGGGCCTCACTAGAGATATCCCAACCCAACCTTGACCCGGGCAAGGCTTGAGCTAGCAAAAACTAGGCTGGACCTGGGTTTTCGAAAACCAGGACCTAACCAGCCGGAATGAACTCCTGGCAATCAGGTGCCCATTTCTTATCCCAAAAAGAGATATATTGTGGTCTGGTTAGAAAGAAAGTCATTTTCATCTCATTGTTATGCAAGTTTCTTACCATCTTTGAGAAGGAAGGCCACAATCCGCCATGCATTTTTTATCATTATATTCTCCACGATAATCACATGTCTCAAAGCATTGATAACCGTGAGGGGCTTTGGAAACCATGGTTGGCCAGAATCTTCCAATGCTGTGTCCATTCACCCATGCATGTCCCTTATCCATACCCAACAAATCTACCACCACAGGATCACTACCCAAAGGAGCCTTGAAGGTTGTATTATACCATGTCATTGGACTCTTCAAGGGAAGTCCTTCTAGGTTCCATTTTTTGTCACGGGACAGGTTATCATCATAGAATTGCTCATTCTCACCGTTCAAACCAATCTGCATCCAGAGAGAGAGAGAGAGAGAGAGAGAGTATTGGAAGTTATAATTTGAGATATTCAACCACTCACTAATTAAATCACTATTGAAAATTATCAATAACATTACCTTGTAGGACCATTTGCTGGATGATAGGTCTTTAATAACATTACCCTTTCCAATCAACTAAACCGGACCACCAACTATTCCATTGGGTACCGTTTCGAAAAATGCATCATAATTCTAGCGGATGAAATGAGAATAAGTATTAAACCAAGATATTTAGTACAATAACAACAACATTCATAACTTTATCCTAATTTAATGGGATCAGTTATGTGGAAATTTCAAGCAAAGACGAGCGCAAGGATTCATGTAAAAAGATTAATGGATTGTGGCTAATTATAATAAGTGTCAATTATCAACCTGACACACTACTACAGATCATATTGTCACAGGCTTATAATGACAAATTACAATGTGATTTGCAAAATAAAAATGTGAATTTAAAAACTGAGAAAAACAAATTAAGCACCTTTAATCCAACTGTAGCACTGAGTAAAGATAAGCTATTAGGGCCTTCCACCAATGTGATTGGTTTCTCAAACACGAAACCTTTTCCATCACTACTCCAACCAGAACCTGTTATTCCACCAAATTTAGAAATTTAAATAGTTAGTACTACAACTTTCAAATCAACATGAACACTTAATATTTTTTTTTGGGGGGGGGGGG
>NW_024868509.1:70682-95705 GCF_013358625.1 Macadamia integrifolia
CACCTTCCCTCCCCCTCCTCATAGAGTATGTACCAATAAAAATAAATAAATAAATAGATAAAAATTGAAACTCAAGGTTAAATTACCCATTATCTTCTTGTTGACATAAGCATGAAGTACATGACCTGTTGTATTCACATGCAGGGTCGCTTCTTTACCGAAAGAATTATCAATGTTCACGCTATAAGATCCCAACAACAACATGATATATTGATCAGCCTTTCAGAAAAATAAAGGATAAAAAAAAAAAAGGTACTTTTAGGTGTCACTATTATGTGTAGTGAAGTATAATGTTTCTCTATTTGCTATTTGGTAATACATAAGTTAGTCCATGTGATAGAGAACTTTACATACATCTCAATGGTTAAATTTTTGTCCGAAATAAACAAAAATAGTTCCTTAGCTTTTTTTTTCTTTTTTTTTTGTTAACCAAGGTGTCGGGGCCAGCTTACGCGCATCTCGACTAATCCTCGGGGAGACTAGCACAGGAGTCCACCGCCACGGTCTCCACTTAAATCGAAGATACACAGATGGAGAATCGAACTTGGGACTGTGTACCTATCCACACAATCCCCAATTCACCCTAACCATCTGGGCAACCCACGGATGGGTAGAATAGTTCCTCTACTATGATTCAAAGTTCGAGCAAAATTACAAAAATAAAATGGAGATGACTATAATCTTTTGTAATCTACTCATTTTAAGTTGAAATTGTACTAATGAGATGTTTGCATAGTCTTCTATCACATAGAAAAACCCATATATTGCCATGTAGTAAATTGTGAAGCATTATCCTTCCCTAGGCATAGTTTTAGGAAAGAGTAACTATTAGAAAAAAAAAAGAGGAGGAATGATCAAAAAACTACCTAGTCATGTACCACAGGTAGTCACTAGCATCCACAGTAGTTGCCTTCTGCTCAAGAAGCTTGTCTGCAGTAAACGATCCATGTCCTTGGAGGGCATCATCCAAGGGCTCAGCCTTCCATTCCCAATGGTGAGTGCCAACATTGCTTGGTTTTTTTGTCTTAAAGTATGTCTGTGTGTTGACCTGGAAAAATAAAAAATAAAAAAGAAAGATAAAAACATTGTACTTTTGAAACCCTTAGAAGACAATGAAAACTATTAATTATAAGAAAGGATTAAAATAAAGGAGAATTGCGGTTCTTGTACGTGTGTGAGGGCCAATGAGAACGCATGAAAAAGCATCAATAGAGATATCATTTTTCATTTCATGGGGGTGGGACAATCATTTTATCCTCCCACAAATGTGTTTAAGCATAGGGGCCACACTTCTTAATGGGAACCATTTTCCCTAAAATAAATTATATTATCAAAGGAAATTCTCCTTGCTTACCTTAGCAGTGTTGTAAATCTCTTTATTGCAATCAACAAGAAGACTAACAGACCAAGCAGGCAGGAAGTAGTTGCCTATCTTTCCCAAGTCAACATCCACACCTTGTTGAATGTCAAGGTTACTCAAGAAGCAGAATGATTTTCCAGAAGAGTGATCCATGAATGTAGTAAGCTATAAACAAAATGAAAAATGACATTAAATATTCCTTCCTTTTCATTCAATTCCAATGATATATAGAAAATGGATTGTTGAAACATACCGTCACATGCCTTTGGATGGCCTTGTGTGTAAATGAATTCTTAGTTAGAATACTCTCAGCTGATTTGATACTTTCATGAAGTTGCTTTAGGTGTCCCCACTTTGGTTGATTGAGAAGCCCTGAGAAGTTTGATATATTAAATTTTTTTCCTTTTATAGAAAAGAAAGTCATTAAATTTTTATTGATGATAATTATTAGGGGTGTCAATCGGTCAGGCCGGGTCAGTCTCGGTCGGGCTTAATTGGGCCTGGTGGTTTGAAACCCTTGCACCATGAACGCCCGTTTACTTAAATGGGCCTAGGTTTGGAGGGCAAGGTACGGTTTGTAATCGGACCGGTCGGTGTTGGACTTTAATCGGGCTACCTTAAACGGGCCTTAAACGGGTCTTAATTGGGCTACAGACATGTTTAACTATAAACGGGTGTTAATCGGTCTCTAAACGGGCCTTCCCTAAACACCAAGGGGAATTTGATCTTCCCATTATGGAACCTTGGTGCTCTCTCTCTCTCTTGCAGAGATTGGTTGGGGTTGGCTGGAACGTTACTCTGAGATACAACAGGAATGCCAAGAGATGCAAAGAGCAGCGGGAGAACATCAGTAAGTACTTCAAGAAGGTGAAAGAGAGCAACAAGAAGGGAGCCAAGGGCTCCAAGACATGCCCTTACTTTCATCAGTTCGATACGCTCTATAAGAAAAGGACTCATCAGACGCCACCGAGTTGCAGAAGCCGGAGAACAGACAGTGCCGCTCAGGCAATGAGAAAATAAGGGAGAAGATGAGTTGATTGAATTGAATTCGTTGTATTGACACGAAGATACAAGACAAGTATAAATTAATCATCCAATATGTGATGTTATATATATATATATATATATATATAAAATAAGGTGGGAAAGGGCGGTGGTCTTGATATAAGGGAAGAGATGAATGGGCGGTCGTTGAGTCGCAGAAGCTTGGTAAGTGGGTCTACAATTTGCCAAACTCACTGTACCGTGGGTTTCCCTCACGATCCTCAGAGCTGCGCCACTTCAGATTTGTGTGGAATAATTTCAGATCTGAGATCGTTCTGAAAGAAAAGTTCAGAAGCAATTGGAGGAGCAGTGGAGGACTGGAGGGGATGAAGTAGAGGAGGTGGAGGAGCATAAACATGTTGGGCTTGATCGGGTTTAAAGGGGTCGGTCTAGGTCGGGCTAGTAAACATGTCGGGCCGGTTGGGCACCTGTCTGGCTTACCCCTTGCACCGTGTACTACCTGTTTATAAATATGTCAGCCTTAGGCCCGACATGTTTATTAAATGGGCCGGTTCAGGTCGGGCCTTAAGCGAGTTGAGCTCAGTCGGGCCTACCGATGCGGGCTCAGGATTGACACCCCTAATAATTATAACCTAAACTAAAACTTTTTTTCTTTTAATTATTCTTCTAATATTAATATGAAATGCTGATTACCATATTCATCAAGTGGGGCATCATAATCATAAGTGGTTGAGATATAAGGGCCGCCGGCTGTACGACCAAAATTTGTTCCTCCATGGTACTGAAATAAATGAAGAAAATAGTAAATTCTTTCTAAGACACATACACATAAAATAAAAGGGCCCCGCCTTCTAGGTGCCATTATGCCCCAGTGAAATATAATGCGTCATTTTTCACTTGATATTGTATGGATTAGTTCATGTAATAGAAAAATCCACATACATCTCAAATCTCAATAAGTAAATTTTAGTCTAAAGAAAGCAAAAAAAGTTACTCGAACTCTAATTCAAAATTTTGATAAAATTATCAAAATACCATCAAATCAGATGAATATAAAATACAAAATGAGGAATTTTTGACGTAGATATTGATCTAGCTCGGGAACTAACCATATAGTAGTTTTGGAGAACACCACCAATTTGGAAGAAACGGGCAACTGCAAAGGCCACATCTTCAGCAGCTCTATGGTGAGTTGGGAGGCCCCAACCCTTGAACCTGAAAGAAAGCCTTCAAATTATAATCTGAAGATTTCGCCCTAATTAATTTTGATGAGAGAGTTAAAAAAGCATACGCACCAGCCAGTCCAGTTCTCAGTCCACATTTTAGGACTTTTTGGGTTATTTGGCTTCCATTCCCATTTGGTATAAAATCCGTTGTTTGTGTTTATCTGATAAAAAATACAGACAATGGGTTACCCAAGAGCTGAAAAAAAAAGAGGAGGGGGGTTATAACTGAGTAGCAGAAATGATTACCATAGTCTGTGGTGCATCGTCCTGTTGACACATGATCCATGGAACGCCAATATTTTGAGATTCAGCCATTTTTGCACACCATTGGATATAACTTTTCCCTGCGGCTCCATAAGGTTCCATGATATTGCCATATTCGTTCTCAATCTATTGCACATCGATTCAACATTCATATTAATTAGTAATCATAATAGTGATAACATTATTAATAAGGGACTTGAATTGCTTTGTATATACCAAGCTAGGTACTATTGGGAGTATTTTGGGTAAGACCTAGATATTCTCCAGTGCATCAGCGCATCCAGTGTGAATCGGATGATTAGTAGCACTTAACTACACACTCAGTCGTCAGATGCGTGTTGGAGAGGATCTGGTTCCATTTTATTGGGTAATGATAAACTATCCTCAAATAATGCCATTTGTTTCATCTGGGAGTGGGTTTTTCCCTCGTGTTGAATATAGGATGGTGACGACTTATTATCATCACCTATGGTTACTTGGAGATGATCCTATTAATAATAGCAGCAAAAGCAACGAATAAGTGATACTATTACATAGACAGACAGACCTGTGCAAGAATTATGGGTCCTCCTTGTGGAGCAAAGAGGTTCGCTTGCTTAACCATGTCAACAATTTTGGTGGTGAAGGTTTGCATCTCATCCTATAAATAGGTAATAGAATTATCAAAATGCAGAAAATGGTTGTTTATGAAGAAACCCTAAAGTAATAAATATGTAAACACAAAAACTGGAAATTAATCTGCTTTGGAACCTTGTAAACTTGATTATCTGTCCTGAATGCAACTCCTGGCAGATTATGCAACCACACTGGGAATCCTCTGATAAAGATAAATGCCACTTAGTAATTGTAATTGTGGATTAGACTAGATAAAAAACGGGTACCGAAAGGTGAATATTGTGGCTGATGTTCTTGCTAAAAAATGTGCAACTTCTCAAACTAATTAAGTGGGTAGCCCAATTTTACTTCTTCAGAAATTAGCTGAGATGCCTAGAACAGACCTCTATACAGGTTTAGGCACTAGGTCTCTTTTGGATCCCCCGGTTAGAGTGGCTGTTAATGGCAATATCAAAGGTGGCAATGGTATCTCTGGATAACGTTTTCCCATCATCCATGCTGATGGCAATGCCTAAGGTGGGTGATGCTTGGGATTGTTCTTTTGTTCTCTGTATCCATCTAGGTATGACTGGACATTAAACCTGTAACCTGTTCATTTTTATTTTTAATATGAGAAAACTTGGATGACTGTGTTGCTCAGCTTATGAGTCTGGGTCCAACATTTTAAAGTCCGTGTTGAAACTTATTTATTGGAGGAAGGAATGTTACCCGCTTGCGTTTCATGCCTAGATACATGGCGATGTAGGGGCGGAGGCAGGGTGTCTTTTTACTGCTCGCCTCCACTTCTCCATGTGTTTGGGGGTGGGGAACCCAAGCAGGTAGCCTTCTTTCTCCCTTATTTAATACACCATTAACCTTCGAGTGTCATAGTTAATCCCCTAAATGAATTACCCGTAGTTCCATTCGGCACAGACATAAGGACCAATGCGAAGAATGCCGTATAACCCTGCTTGTTGCACTGCCTTGAAGAATCTGATGAAGTCTAGGTTTCCCTCGAAATTGTACTGAAAGAGGTCCAAAAACAGTTAGCTAGCTAGAATATGTTTATAGGCAGGCATATGTCATAGTTTCATAATGAGATGGATCAAAACCTGGCGATGATGGGGCTCATGGACATCCCAGAAAATGTAAGTCTCAATTACATCGATTCCACCCTCCTTTGCTTTCTGGATAAGGTCTGGCCACATCTGATGAATCAATGTAGAAATGGGGTTAAAGTATGATTTGAAAAAATTATAGCAAGAGAAACCCATAAAGCAGTAGTTTAATTACCTCCACAGTGCTGCGTGGGTAATGGATGGAACCGGAAAATAGAATTCTGGGTTGTCCATTGATCAGAAGTTGGCCATTGTCATAAGTGACTTGCGTTGCTGCTGCATGTGCCAGTAGTAGTGAAGTAGAAAAACACAGCAGTTGGCTTAAACCCAGAACAAGTAGCATATCTCTCCTCCAGAAGTACTCCATCATATCTCTCCTATCTGTGATGCATGTTTAGAACAGCTATATATATATATATATATATACGCAGATCTGATCTGATAATCCAAATTTCTAACATTAGACTCATAAATCCCGTGGAGCAGTAGCATTGTAGCTCAAAATAGTAGTCTCTCATGATCCAAATTTCTAAGATTAGACAAAGTTGAATAAGAGAAATAGGGTCCAAACAGCATGTTAGCTTAATAATCTCATCAAGCAAAGAGTGTCCAGTCTCAAAACACTCTTTTCCTTCCGTAATAAACTGAAACCCGTGAGACACGTTCAATGTTTGAGGTCAAAACATTGAACTTAAACTGTATATACAAAAAAGGGAAAAAGAAACCCCTGTGTAACCTCTACACATAGACACAAGAAAGAGTATTATCGTCTACTTTTTTTAAAATGAAAATTCCATTACTATTGATGCTTCTATTTGTGCTCTCATTGGTTTTTACATTGGTGCACGGGCCACACTACCTTTTAGAAAACCTTCTCCTATAAAAAAATAATATATATATATATATATATATTATACTACTATTAAAAAGTACGTACTCCTTGTCTTTGGTATACTTTTTCGAAAAGACAAAAAAAATTTCAAATGACCAAAAAACCCTTCAAAATGGAAGATGAAGAAAAATAATAATTATCTCTCTCTTTTTCTTTGTCTAAACATGAAGGAGAAATGGGGAAGTAATTCTTGCTATTACTCCTTAAATCTCTCTCTCTCTCTCTCTCTCATAATTAAATCTCTATAATTATTTTTAAAAAAATCTCACTCATCTTCTCACCCCTCAAAATGGAAGATGAAAATAATAATAATAATAATAATAATAATAATAATAATAATAATAAACTCTCTATAGTTCTCTCCCTCTCTCTCTCTAATCATCTCTATAGTGCCTCATCCCCCCCCCCCTCTGCTTCTCTTAAAAATGGATGTATCTTTCTCTCATAGAAAAAAAAAAACAAAAAAACAAAAAAACTTGAACACATAATAATGCACATAAAGGGGAAGTTTTAAGAAAATCCTCGTAGTTATAAATGGGGCACATAATAACGCAGAAAATGGGAAAGTTTTTAAAAAATTCCCTAATAATTAGGAATCAAATCATGGGACCTCATAGCTAAACTGTTGCTTCTTCCCTCTTCCTTAAACGTCTCTATAGTGCCTCACTCCTCTGTCTCTCTCTCTCTCTCCCCTAAAATCTACGTATCTCTCTACCAAAAAAAAAAAAAGTGGGCATATGATAAAGCACAAAAAGGGGAAGTTTTAAGAAAATCCTCAGATTTATTTCAAATAATTATTTTCATAAACTTGGGCACATAATAAAGCATAAAGGGGAAATTTTGAAAAAATCCTCATAGCTTTATATCAAATAACCTTTCCATGAACGTGGTCACATAATAATGCATAAAAGGGGGAAGTTTAAAAAAAAAAATCCCTAATAATTAGGAATCAAATCATGGGACCATTGTTTGAAGGTGGAGAGGGTTACAATCTTTCCTGTCTCTCACTTTATATATATATATATATATATATAGATAGATAGATATATATCCCTATTATTCAATATCTACACGAAAAACCCCATTGAACCTTAGGGAACTGACTATGGAATTTTGAGGCCTATATCGGAATGATGTGGCGAATCAAATCCTATTAATTTGGGCACAAGTGCTCTCATATTGACCAATGATTGGATAAGAAAGAATCCAATCAACATATTTCATCAAATAAGATGAATATTCAACATATTAAAAAAAAAAACCCTCAGACATACAATTAGGACCCACCCCACACCGTATTCTCATCACTAAAACAGAGAAATAGAACAACATGGCAACATGGGGAGAAAATTAACAACTCAATTCAGAGAGATCAGAAACGCCTAATCATGTATGGATGTCCGTGCTGTTAAATATTTCTCTATTTTTTTTTCAGATCAATCTCCTTTTTTTTTTTTTGGAGCCTACATTTATTTTATCTTTTTCCTCCCTGCTCAATACAGTTGTTTAATGAATTTAGACCACTTTAGTGGTATTTGGGGTGTTACTAGGTTATGACTTGTGACAACTTTTGTTCCATGCTTTTTACTCCAATAGCATCTTTAAGTCAATAGGTACTTTCTTTCCTTATTTTTGGTTCAATACAATTTGGCTCTGCATCCTAGATTATGCCATGATAAGTTGAAAATAGATATATCATTTGTGTTAGTAATTCATTGCAATTTTGAGACTTTTTCTTTTATGTTGACTTATTTGTTTTTGGGATGTACATATCTTTATATCATCTTGCATTCAATGTTCCCCCTCTCCATCTCCCTATGTGTGTGGATAAACAAATGATTTTGTTAGAAAGGGACAATCATATAGGAATAAGACCATCCAAGGAAAAAAAAAGGAAGGCGTTCGGAAACAAAAAAAAAAATCGAAAAACAGATTGCACTTATTTTCCACTCCTTTACATTTATAAAGTATTTACTTTTCGCTATTAGCAAATTCATCTTATCCCACTTTAACTCTGCAAAGATTCATAGATAGTGGTATTCAATTTAGGGGAATGACAATTGGCTTAGCTCTGATGGAAGAATTGGGGACTTGACCACTTACCATAAATAGAGTTTTGTAATGCTTTTAAATTGCGGGCCGTAAAAGTACATAAGTATAAGAGCATTTGGTGATAGACAATAAATACATTTATTGTTAATTGAGTAGGCATTCTTGATACTAATTTAAGAGCCAATAATTTTGTTCTAATGTTTTTTATTTATTTATTTATTTATTGAAAGATGTCATTTTTATTTTCTTAGCATTCAAACACAACATAAGTTAATTTTCCTATATTGTAGTATATTGTTAAATCTGATGCGGCAAGGCAAGGCAAGGCTATGAAAGGTAGTGAAATATCCTTTGGAGGAGTATGCAAGACAAATCCAATTGATGAAGAATGCAAGTCTAAAGTTTGATATATAGATTGTAGGAATATTTTGAAAGTGGAATGAAGACAATGACTTCTTATTTATGATTGTAAGACTTTTTGAAAGTGGGATGAAAGTGAGATAAAATCAAAGGAATCTAACCACCATGAATCAATTGGTTCATTAATCAAGCAAGATTCAAAACATACTAAGGATAGATTCATACCATCATCCTTCTTTTTCTCAAGGTAGGTCTTCCTCTTAAAACAATCCTTCTTCATGTGCCCTTTGGCCTTGCACCAAAAACACTCTGTCGCTTATGTCTTTTTGTCCCCCAGATTCTTTGAAATTTTGTCTTCCCTTCTTGTTCTTCCCTCCTTTAAATGAAGTGAAGTTTTCTTAAAGAATCTCTTGATTCCTTTGCTAGGTCCCATACAAAATGAAGTCTTACCTTGAATAAGATTGGCATTTTCATCTTTGGTCCTATTAATTGTTCCCTCTTCCTAGGTTACCACAGTGATCAATTCATCAAGACCCCATTTATCTTTCAATGTATTATAAGTAGTCTTAAGAGTCTTGTAGCTCTCAGGTAGAGAGTTCAAAGCAATGGCGACCACGAAGTCATCATCAAAGTTAATACTTGTACCTTTGATCTTGTTTCTCAGGAAAATCAATTCCAGTATATGCTCTCTAGCACTTCCTACTCCATCAAATCTAGCCCCAGTCAATTGGCTCATAAGATCATGAGCCTGTGATTTCTTATAGCTATCAAACTTAGCTTTTATTGCAGTCAAATACTCAGAAGCAGTGTCCTTTTTAGCAACACTATCCTTTATAGACTCAGGCAAAGCACTTTAATAACAACCAATGACTTCCTATTTCCAGTGATCCACTTATCATAATCCCCTTTTTCAGTTTAGGTATTGGTTGCAGTAGGCTCAGCTAGTTTGTTGGTCCTAGTACATAGGTCTAGGTCCTTGAGAATCATGTAGACCTCTGAGTCTTCCATACATTTGTTGAAATTATCCTCAGTAAGCTTAGGAATATCAAGTACACCAAAACTAGAAGACATCCTGTTGAATATTTCAATAAAGAATATTTTATTCAACATACAGACATATATGTAAAAGAATAAGCATGTAATAATTAGCAAAATTAAACATTACAATGCTCAATTATCAATTACTTCAAGAGTATCAACTGGAACTACATTCCTGACCTTTGGGTCTAAAACATACTGGTCCACTCAAGTTTTTGCTATTACTGCGAGACTTCTTCTAACTTTCGAAAAAATATCGCCTTCTTTGGATGGACAGCATCTTCTAGGTTGAGAAATCCCTATTCTGTTTTTCACTTGCTCTAACTTTAACTTTTCTTTGATAATGTCACCTTTGGGTGAACATTAATAACCTTGCTATCAACCATTATTCTCTATCTTTTCAAATAAATAAGACCTTTGATTTGTATTCTATTACAATAAGGTTGAACTTTACCACTCTGATGGATTCCATCCAATCTTACTGCAATAGTCTACAAATTCATTCCGGCAGCTAAAAGTGGGATTGTTTAAATATGAATAAAAAAAATTCGTAAACAAAAGTATGAACTATCATTACTAATAATAAACAAGTTCATATTCTGATATGCAGGTAATGTATGAGTAGATTTTCTTTTATTTCTTTCAATTAATAGGAAAATTATGAAGAATCATTAAATACTCATACTTGTAACTTATACAAACTAGACCACAAAAGTTGACCAAAACTAGGCTCATAATATATTAAAATGAAGAGCACGAAAAACTGGACTCAACGCAAAAAACCAGGATGAAAAATTCTTCACTGTTTACCCATACGAGCCATTTGAAGTTATAAAAAAAAAAAAAGGATCAAAATCAATCTGGATTACCCAAACCAACCGGTTCGGACATATTAGTTCCAGGTCAAATCCAGGTCAAACCTGGGGTCTTTGGGTCAAGTATCTTGGTCAAAATTTAGGTTGAATGGTCAATGACCCGGTCAACCTTTGATCGAGTCAAACAGGGTTGGTCATGAGTTGACCCACTGCACCTCTGGTTCAACACGGTAGGGTTTCTGAGTTGACCCGTCCATGATTCTCCACCACAGTTTCTTTTTTTTTTAAATAAAAAAAACTTTTTTCTCTCTTCTCCAGTAGTCGATTTTTGGCGACACATGCCGATGCTTCCAAAGGTTTCTAGCGACTTGCGGCAATCCTCTGCGACCGACTTCTTGTACTCTACAACTTTCATGAAAAAAGTTTTTCCATATGGGACCTTTAAACGAGAGTAAGACAATGATTTTCATAAATTGGAACCCAAACCCTATTTTTTTTTTTAATAATTTCTTGATTCTAGCACCATAGTGTAGGCTCTGATACCAATTGATAGTGATTCTAAATCCTAGAATCATTTGAATGACCTACAGTATATAGAATACACGAATGAATAATAGAAAGGAATCGATCACATACCCGTTGAACGTGAATGAAGTCTTTAAATTAAGTTTCACGCGTGCACCACGAACTATGATGAAGAACCACGCAATATGGGTCATTCTATTGAGATCTTTTATAACCCCTTACTCTGGGATCTTCTCTCTGTCTCTACATTAGCTCTTGTGAGAAAGCAGTGCTTCTAAAATATTATTATGAGAGTAACGGCTGTAGGGACCGTCAGTATTTTATATATAATAAAATCCCTAAACCCTATTCCATTTCCACAGTAGAATAGACTAGAAGTTTCCTAATTAGAGTGGTCCTTATTCTCTTGGACCCAATAGATCATTCAGTGTCAGTTAAGCTCACATAAGAATCCTAACATAAAGGATAATCCAATTCCCATGAGATGCATGAGATGGGTTCATGCAACAAATAATAGAAGTGCTTTCTGTCATAACGAATTCTTCTTAGTAGTACTTTCAAGAGTGTCAAGAGACATTTTTTGATATAGTACTACTTCTTGTCATAAATAACGCATTATCTTGATGCTTCTTAGGATTTATCTATCACCAATAGATTTTGATGACTCAGATTTTTAGGTACTATCTAGACTCTAAAACTGGAGTTCAGTTTATCTTATACTGCTCTAAGTTTTTTTTTTTTTTTTTTTTTTTTTTTTTTTGATGATCAATTTAATTCTTTTTATGGGTGTTGTATCTTGAATAATTTGTTCTTATGGCATCTTGATTAAATATACCCTTTCTTTGGTTCAGCTATTGAATCAATTGTCTCTCTTGCTAACAGAAGAGTAACATGGAAATGATTCTGCAACAAAATGATAAATCTTCCAGATTTTCATGTTTATTTCGAAGGAGGCTATTTGTTAGAGGTTGAAATTTTTGGAAGCCATACAGATGACAAGAGGAGGGAAAGATAGAATAGAAGAAGCCAAATGTTGAACAAGTCGCCAAGATTTCTGATGCCAGAGTTCGGCACTTTATCAACTATGGTTTCAATCCCCAAATCAACTATTCCCAGATTTCACTCACTTCATCCCAACTTCTATATCCTGATGGAAATGGACAACAAAACTTGATTCTTGTGACATAGGACCTCTAGAATACTTTGGAGCTTTAAGTATTTCTTATGCATTATAATTAAAGGAGATCAAGACTTACCATTAGGTGGACCCTAAACATTTTCTAGAAGGCAGATTGACATGTCATCAGAATTATTAATTTTTCATCTTTTTTCTATAATATTGTTAATGAATAGGTCAGTAAGACTTGAGAAATAAATATTATATCAGATGGAGCACAATCGAATGCTCACACTGAAGTTTTACCCATCCAATCTTTGAGATGGGAAAACGTACGGAATGACACTTCTAATCCACCGTATTGCTACTGAATAGAAAGTTTTCTCAATCCTTCTCTATTTGTACCATTTTTGTTAGATGAACGAAAACATGTGATTATCAAGGGGCATGTGAGCAATACTTTTGGCATCTCCTCTTAGCCTTGCTAAGCAAATTGACAAGGGGAAAGCTAATTGGACCTTAAAGATTTTAATCCTTCTTTGAATTAGGAAGAGATATTGGAAAATAAAAAGAGAATAGGATAGGTTTGCAATCTCTCACAAGGCTGCATATTTTGAAAAGAGAGAGAGAGAGAGAGAGAGAGGGAGGGATACCCCCATCTTTTTCCCTCTCTTGGTGATTCAAGTGAGAAAGAGAAGAAGAAGAAGAAGAAGAAAGGTTCAACTCCTTCTCTTGGCTTCGCTTGATTAGGAGGGAGACGTTTGTTCAAGACATTATTTCTAAAGGCTCTTTTTTTTTTTAGTGAAAGTTTCAGTAAGTGGTTTAATTCACTCTCTACACATGATTTTTTTTTTTTAATTATTAACATGTGATATAAGAAATTAACTTGTATGTTTATATATTAAATGACTTTTTTTTTCTTAGAATTGTAAGTTTACTTCAATAGAAATTTCTATCTCTTTATTGGGTTTGGCATTTCACACCTAATAATAAAAGCATATCCAATATTTCTAATTTATATTTATTTCATTTTTTTTTCGGATCTGTGATTGTTACATTGTGTCCCTATGTGGATTTTTGGCTAATGTATGCAATCATTGAACACATTTTGTTTGTGCGAAAATCTCACTATCGATCAAGGTCACAATACTGTGTGAGCCGTGGTTCAGTACAGGACGATAGAGTGTGGTTTACGCCTTACAAGAAACAATGGTCTAATTGTAATATCTTGCATATGGGATGGATGTGGATCATTGTCACAGTACGGTGTGAGCCGTAGTTCGGTACAAGAGCATATGCCATTCTCTTATGTTTTAATTATTATTGAGATTATGAATTATGTGAATGGCTTAATACACCGATCAAAGGTCACAGTACATTATGAGCCGTAGTACGGTACAGGACGGTGGTATTAAATTTCATTGATCATAATTTGTGATATCTCTTATTATTTGAATGACTTGTTAGATTTTTCTTTATTTTCATGATAACTAACATTTCATTTAAAAAGAAAACTTTATTTCTTTTATTTTCAAACTTTTGTAAATTGTGATTTTCACCGTTTACTCAGTTTCCCCAAAAGCTTACCCCCTTACAATATTTCAAATGATGGGATTGAGATTCATGGAAAGGGAGATAAAGAGCCTATTGCATACCTATGGTAATAAGGATGAGGGTGGTTTTGACTTGGGTGGAGGCTATTTCTAGTTTCTTGATAATTCTATTTTCTTTAGCATTTTCTTTAAAGTCTTTATAAGGCTTATTTGACCTTTATTATCATTTCATTTCAAACCTTCCTACGGGGAAGTGTCTTTTACTTTGTTATTTATTATTTAAGACTTCCGTTGCACATTTCTATAAATTAATTATATCTTTATGTTTATTGTATTTTCTTATTCCTATGTTTTGTGGAAATCCATACTGGTTCATTCCCTAAAATGAAATCAATCTTGGACCTGTGACAACCAAACTCCTAAATTGGATTTGGGGTCGTTATAGTTTTAGAGTCACATCCATCCACTGACTTCGTACACCATAGAATAGAGCACTACAACAAATTACACTTGTAGCTATGGTTATTTTACTGCAGTTTAAAAATCCTTTAAATGCTGTTTTTCTGTGTGCAGTAATAGGAGATATCTATTACTACGGTATTTTAAAACCACAGTAACAGGGGATCCTGTAACTATGGAAACAAAATCGCAGTAATATGAGACACTTGTTACTACGGAATTTAAAACCGTAGTAATAGAAACCTTATAACTATATAAACAAACTGCAATAAAAAATTGCAGTAACAGAAAATCTTGTAACTGTGAATATAAAACCACAGTTAAAAAAATGCAGTAATATGTGTTACTTGTTGCTGCACTAGTTAAGACCATAGTAAAAAAAATCTTTGTTAATGTGGAAATAAAATTGCAGTTAAAAAGCGCAGTAATATGGGATACTTATTGCTATGATATTTAAAACCGCAATAATAGAAAAAACTTGTAATTGTGAAAATAAATCCGTAGTTAAAAATCGTAGCAACAAGAAACTTTGTAACAATGGAAATATAACCACAGTTAAAAAGTTAAAAATCAAAGTAATATAGTTGCGGTATTTAATACCTTGTAACTATGAAATAAAACCACAATTACAAATCGCAATAGCCAACAAATAATCTCGATTTTAAATATCATTATATGTATCTATGACCATGGTTATTAGAAAACGCAGCCATGAAGACCTATACAGTTTCATTTCTTTTTTTGTTGGGTCCCATAATAGTGTACTTTTTTTCTAGATTTTTCACAATTTTTTACAAATATAATGTTAATAAAATAATATATTTTATGCAATAATATGTGTGTGTGTGTATATATATATGAGAAAAGAAATCTACAAGCTTGCGTGTGTCTACCCATAGACACAGACGGGCACAACACGATGGTCTTGCACCCTATGCCCAGATGCCTCCATGTGGCCTTCCATTGGCCTATGCACTAGCACAATGGCTGTGCAAGCATTTAAGGTTCTTATAAATATATGGGCAACTGAACCCTAGTAATCTAGCATAGGAAACACCAAACTTACGAACCAATAGGAGGGTGCGTAAGAGCATATATACAGTCTTTTCACACCTTGTCCAATCTAGGTGTTTTCTGCACTAGACTTGTAGGGTTCTTTTTACCTATATATATATATATACTATATATTACACTATATTAATCTATATCTTTTCACCCAAAAAATTTTCTATATATAAATATAATTTATGGGAAAAAAAATTCTATACCAGAGTGTGGCCTCTATGTCAATGCCCTAGTCAATGAGAACACACACTTACGCATAAACCATAAAGGGTCAGGTGGTCATTTTGGATTTCCCGTGTCTGGCAGCATCCCCTATGGATTCAATTAAAAAAATATTTTTTTTTACTATTCTGCCCTTTATCCACACTGATATACTAACAGGGTATTGGCCATGCGCCAAGGTTGATATCAATCAGGGCAAGGATAGGTAGGGAAGGGAGATGGCAAGGCACTGGTGAAACCCAAAGTGGGGCAGTCGTTGGGTGTTTAGAGGGGAGCTAAGGATAGGGAGAAGTGTTGGGTGAAGAATTAAGGTGTTATAAGTGTAGGCTCACTAACCAACCTGGGCTTGGATTCTTATTATTCCAACAGGATATCAAAACCATAAGGATTGTTTCTAGTTTTTGGTACCGGCATACAAAGGTTCGAATCCTTTTACTCTAGAGTATGAACACTTGATCAGATTTATCAAAAACGAGCTAACGACTACAAGGAAGCTCTTTCAGACCCTTAGCCTAGCTTTTTGCAAGCCAAAAGTGTGACTTGAACCTACTTTGCATTTTCAAAATTCGATTTAAGGTCCGACCTTACTTTTCAAAAAAAAAAAAAAAAGTAGCAACGAGCTCTCACAAATAGTTTTTTAGTACCAAGGATAAAAGCTAGCTGGATAAACAAGTTCATTCTGACCTATTCAGGCCAATCCGATCCGATTCCTCAAACCTTGCCCTCTGCATGCAATTTCATTAGCACGTGTTTGCATTCCATCACTTAAGATCATGGTTTGAGGAATTGGATCGGATCAGTCCTATCGGATCAGAATTGGTCTTGATCGATCTCAATTCTTGATTTTCAATACAGTGTCGGTGGATCGGTATGAACGAAGGATAAAATAGTCTAAAAATGGTTTTATAATTAAAAGCAAAAGTATTTCTATCCAATCTTGATAGATCTAGATCGGTATCAGCATTGACTGATCGTGTTCTCGACACAAAGTTCTTAAACCATACTCAAGACTCCCACGCTCTGCTACTTTATGTTTTTTGGTAATTCCCGTGCTCTACTATTTACCTAATTTGTCTTGTGAAATCTAGGGATATCTCAAAAAAAAAAAAAAAAACTCTAGGAGAAAATCTCTTTCAAAATTCCTAACAATAACCTCTCTCTATCTGTCATAGTTAGCAAATGTGTATTATATGTGGATCCAAATGATTTAATAAAAAAAAAAACTATATTTAGCCATACAAAGCCAAAGATACAGATTTATTTGCATATTTTAAGGGTTGAAGTATTATACCGTATAATATATATTTTAACAGTTTAGGCTTCTTTAAAAATAACCATTAACCTTAAAAAAAAAAAAAAAAAATTGATCATTAACCCTAAATCCCGGCCCTTCTCAACCATTTAGGCTTCTTTAAAAATAGCCCATTAACCTTTTGTTACACCTGTGCCCAAAACCCCAGGCTAATTTCAACTTTTGGACATAGGTAATGCAATACAGGTGACAACCACTAGCAACTTGTCGATTTGCTCAGCTCTTTACATGGAAGGGCTACAAACCACTAAAGAAGTCACGGAAAGCCCTCTACCACAGGGAATTTACCAGAAACCTAGTAGTGAGAAGCACCAACAGAGGGCCCACACACTTGCAAACACCTAAGGAACCCTCCACACAACCAATAGACCTAGTTCCACCCAAACTGGACCTAAATAGCCCACACCGGCTGATGGTCACTAGCTAATGGGCATTTACCGGTGAAAACCCTCCGATGAGAATACTGGTCGAAATTGAGTTATTTTGCCATAGGGCCTAGGCCCTCGCACCTGTGCACCTCAAATCACTCCCAAATGTTAGGACAACCTGTTGGGGAGTGGATTAATGTATCAAGACACCCTGAGATGGGCCTGTTAGTATCAGATGGCAGATAACCCAGTAATGAGTAAAAACCTAATTCCCCAAACAACTCTTAGTCAAGCTTAAGTGGCTATAAATAGGGACCTTTACCATTCACTTCTCCTCCTACCAAAATAATAGCAAGGAGAGGGAGAAAGAGGAAGAAGAAGGAGAAGGAGAGCAAGGAAGGAAGGAAGGAGGGAAGCTAGGGTTTCATCCTTTGAGGTAGGCCCTATATGCTCATCTCCTCTCCACACACACACACACACACACACACACACACACACAAGTCTCTCTCTTCTTCCCATTTTCACTCTTTATTGGAAGTAATGGAAACCCCAATCGATTTCCAGCTACCTAACCCCAAGGACTACATAATGGGAAGAGGATTGGGAGGAAGAGACTTACCCTAGCAAATTTATTGGCTCAACATTGAACCTATAAACAACTCTTTATGAAGCCTTTATCCAAAACCCTAAATTGGGATAACTAAGCCCTAGAACAAGTGTTCTACCCAAACCCTTTACATTTCCCCATTTAAACCCAAAATTGGGTTGGGGAAAAGGGAACTAAACATATGAATGGGGACTTGGAATGATCACATAGACCAATGGAAGTCACCACATGAACCTCCATCAAAGTTTCCCAAATATAGTAGACCTAGACTAATGAAATGGAGATTTGAACCTATTGTATGATGTTATATTGAACTAAATCAATAATTACACTAAACCTAAACTAGGTGTGGTGAGTGAGGATGCTCCACATGCAAACCAACCTTAAGAAAATCACAAAAACCCAAGTTATAAACTATGTAAAAGAGGAGAAAGGAGGAATGGAGTTTGGAAATGGCACCCCAACGAAAAACACACACTCACACCATCATGCAAAGGGGCTATAGGGCCTATGGAGTTGACCTGGGCAAGAAAACCCAAGTTTTAGCTTCACCGGCTGATGATCACCAGTTAGTCGGTAAAAGCATGGACCATCCACTAGTGTAGGTTTTGGAAAGTGGGAGTTTTCACCCCCTTTTGGATCTATCCACCAGTGAACCACTTTTAGATTTATTTTAAATCGCTTTTATTGGGGCATGTGTCTTAGTGTCTCACTCCTCTATGAATAAGTGAATAACCTTAAAAACACTATGTACCCTAGGATTGGAACCGAAAAGTGATGAGAGCACATGGCATGAGACCATCGACTACCTACCGCTGTCTAGGACTCGAGGTGAGGGGATTTTATATGACTTCATAGAATGCTTCCATCATAATGCATATGTGGATGAATCATATCAATTTGTATATTATAATCTTATTCTTGTGGAAAATGTTGATGTGGTATGTTGGTATGAATTATGGATTGTGCAAGTGTGTGGGTGTGTGACTGGGATGCAGGGTAGCCAAAAGTTGGGTTCTGGCACTACATGCCCAGAGTGAGTGTGTCTATGTGAGTGTAAGGTGGAGAGTGGGATGCGGGGTGGCTGAAGGTTGGTTCCGGCACTGCATTCCCATAATGTGTGAGTGTGGGGTATAGGGTAGCCGAAGGTTTGGTTCCGACATTGTATACCCATGGGGTGTGTGAGTTTGTTTGTGATGTGACACATATCATGATAGAATGCATTGCGTTAGGATAACCACCCAGGTACTACAATACTTGCCAATAGGGGTTTACATATTGATTAAACCTACCATCTGATGGTCTAAGGTTGGGGACGATTTTTGGTGATTGATGTGGTGGGGATGCCAACGTGGTGACAAATCCTCACGCGATATTGGATTCTGTGATGGGTATACCCTACATGCGATGTTGGATTTGATGTAGTGGTATTATGGGGAGTTATTAATAGGGGTTTTTTGGGTAACAATGTGATTCCGAAACCGACACGCTCTTGACTCGCAACTAGGGTGTATCCTTGGGGACTGATAACGTGTATTCGTAACTAAGGATACCACCTATGTTGTAGTAGCATTTATACCCCTTAGGACTTAGAAATTTTTGTTCAGAATTATTTGCTAATAATTGAATCATGTCATTGCATTTATAGTGTGTGTGAGTGTGTTGCGGAGATTGGGGTGCAAGATGGCCGAAGGTTGGTTCTGGCATTGTATGCCTATGGTGTGTGAGTGTGGGGTACGGGGTAGCCGAAGGTTGGATGCTGGCACTGTATTCCCACAGGGTATGTGAGTTTTTTTGTGATGTGGCTCATACCATAATAGAATGCATGGGCTAGGATAACCACCCTGGTGCTACAACCCTTGCCAATAGGGGTTTACGTATTGCCTAATTCTACCATCCGATGGTCCGAGGTTGGGGACAATTTTTTATGCCTGTGGTGGTGGGGATGCCAGCACTATGACAAACCCTCATGCGATGTTGGATTCGGTGATGGGTATACCCTACATGCGATGTTGGGTTCGATGTAGTGGTATTATGGAGGTTATTAATAGGGTTTGTCGGGTAATGATGTTGTTCCAGAACCAGCACATTCCTGACTCGTAATTAGCTTGCATCTTTGGGGACTGATAATGTACATTCATGACTGGGGATACCACCTATGTTGTAGTAACACTTATAACCCTCTGGACTTAGGAATTGTTACTTAAAATTGTTTACTAATAACCAGACCATGTCATTTCATTCATCTAACTGCATTAATATTGTTATGGGTGAGCATTTATACTTGTTTCTATTTTATTGATTGTATTTTACTGATTGTTATGGATGCATGTGTGTGTGTACCCCAATATTACAGATAATATTTTTTATATCACTTTGCAATAAAAGTTCCCCATGCATATAGGCCGAAACCTATCTATAGAGGCCGCACACTCAACTTTGGGGATCAAAGAAATAAAACAATTGTTTATTCCTTTAGGAAGCCGCCCTTCCACAAAGAATTTCTTCACTGCCCTACAAAAATCAACCTCAATAATGGCCCAACACTGCCCGAAGAAACTTCCTAGGAACCCATCAGGACCTAGAGAGCTAACAAGATCTAAATCCCAAACAGCCTATTTTATTTCATCCCCACTTTGGACAGCCTCCAATCCTGCCACATCCTCCTCCTCCAACACCCTTTACATTTCCCCATTTAAACCCAAAATTGGATTGGGGAAAAGGGAAATAAACACATTAATGGAGACTTGGAATGATCACATGGACCAATGGAAGTCACCACATGAACCTCCATCAAAGTTTCCCAAATATGGTAGACCTAGACTAATGAAATGGATATTTGAACCTATTGTATGATGCCATATTGAACTAAATCAATAATTACACTAAACCTAAGCTAGGTGTGGTGAGTGAGGATGCCCCACATGCAAACCAACCTTAAGAAAATCATAAAAACCCAAGTTATAAACTTTGTAAAAGAGGAGAAATGAGGAATGGAGTTTGGAAATGGCACCCCACAGTAAAACACACACACACCATCATGCAAAGGGGCCACAGGGCCTATGGAGCTGACCTAGGCAAGAAAACCCAGGTTTTAGCTTCACCGGATGATGGTCACTAGTTAGCCGGTGAAAGCATGGACCATCCACTGGTGAAGGTTTTGGAAAGTGGGAGTTTTCACCCCCTTTCAGATCTATCCACCGGTGAGCATCCACCTGTGAACCACTTTCAGATTTATTTTAAATCCCTTTTATTGGGGCACATGTCCTAATGTCCCACTTCTCTATGAATAAGTGAATAACCTTAAAAACACTATGTACCTTAGGAGTGAAACCGAAAAGTGATGAGAGCACGTGGCATGAGACCATAGACTACCTACTGCCGTCTAGGACTCGAGGTGAGGGGATTTTGTATGACTTCATGGAATGCTTGCATCACAACGCATATGTGGATGAATCATGTCAATTTTCATATTTTAATCTTATTTTTGTGAAAAATGTTGATGTGGTATGTTGGTATGAATTGTGGATTGTGCAAGTGTGTGGGTATGTGACTGGGATGCAGGGTAGCCAAAGGTTGGCTTTGGCACCACATGCCCATGATGTGTGAGTGTGGGGTATGGGGTAGCCGAAGGCACTGTACGCCCATGGGATGTGTGAGTTTGTTTGTAATGTGACACATATCATACTAGAATGCATTGGTTTAAGATAACCACCCGGGTGCTACAACCCTTGCCAATAGGGGTTTACATATTGGCTAACCTACCATCAGACGGTCGGAGGTTGGGGACGATTTACGGTGATTGAGGTGGTAGGGATGCCAGCATGGTGACAATCCCTCACGCGATGTTGGATTTGGTGATGGGTATACCTTACATGTGATGTTGGATTTGATATAGTGGTATTATGGGGATTTATTAATAGGGGTTTGTTGGGTAACGATGTGGTTCTAGAACCGACACGCTCCTGACTCGCAACTAGCTTGTATCCTTGGGGACTGATAATGTATATTCATAACTGGGGATACCACCTATGTTGCAATAGCATTTATACCCCTCTGGACTTAGAAATTGTTGCTTAGAATTGTTTGCTAATAATTGGATCATGTCATTGCATTCATAGTGTATGCGAGTGAGTTGTGGAGATCGGGGTGTAGGATGACCGAAGGTTGGTTCCGGCATTGCATGCCCATGGTGTGTGAGTGTGGGGTACGGGGTAGCCAAAGGTTGGGTCCCAGCACTGTATGCCCACGGGGTATGTGAGTTTGTTTGTGATGTGGCTTATACCATGATAGAATGCATGGGCTAGGATAAACACCCTGGTGCTATAACCCTTTCCAATAGGGGTTTACATATTAGTTAATCCTACCATCCAATGGTTCGAGGTTGGGGATGATTTTCGGTGCCTGAGGTGGTGGGGATGTCAGCGTCGTGACAAACCCTCACGCAATGTTGGATTCGGTGATGGGTATACCCTACATGCGATGCTGAATTCGATGTAGTGGTATTATCGAGGATTATTAATAGGGGTTTGTTGGATAACGATGTGGTTCCAGAACCGGCACATTCTTGACTCGTAATTAAATTGCATCCTTAGGGATTGATAATGTACATTCATAATTGGGAATACCACCTATGTTGCAGTAGCACTTATACCCCACTGGACTTAGGAATTGTTGCTTAGAATTGTTGTGGGTGAGCATTTATACTTGTTTCTATTTTATTGATTGTTGTGGATGCATGTGTGTGTACCCCTCACTGGGCTTCGTGGAAAATCACCCTATTTGTTGCACCCTTTTTAAGTGGTGAAACCAATGCTGAGGTAGGCTTGGGGCTTCGGTGGCAATGGTGAGGCTTGTGTCTACGAGACACCGTGTTGATGGACATCACTTCTTTATTTTCAGTTATTTATCCTTATATATTATTTATAGTCTTGTAATACCTATGATCGGAATTCAAATGAATTTTGGTATATTGTAATTATAATTTAGTGAATCACCAGAAATAGAGTAAAGTTTACAAATCTTATATGTGTACTCTAATTTTAGTTGTGATTTTGATGGCATTTACAGATTGGGGTACAGTATCTGTGATCCTGGAGGGTTAGGCTGACTGGATATGGGTATCCAGTGCCGCATACCTTGGCCTAGAGGAGGTGGGGTGTGACACATTTTTCCAAAAAGAATTAACCCATTAACCTATTAACCGACTCTTCTCACCTTGTAACCCCTTCGAAGGAGAAAACCGAAATCCCTGACTGCGCAGCTCTCATTCTTCGATTCTTCTTTGTCTCTGTTCCCGGAGGTCGGCGATCAAGGGTGAGCATCGAAGGAGAAAACGCCAAATCCTCCCCTTGCTCCCTTCCTTTTCTTTGTTTCTCTTCCCATCAAGGGAAAT
The DNA here is from genome assembly GCF_013358625.1 of Macadamia integrifolia. NCBI lineage: Eukaryota > Viridiplantae > Streptophyta > Magnoliopsida > Proteales > Proteaceae > Macadamia > Macadamia integrifolia. Next base: position 94,030 of record NW_024868509.1, read on the forward strand.
TACAATGGCGGGAGTGCATTTACAGTGATGAGAGGGCATTTGCAGCGGCCTTGTTCTTCTTCTCCTTCTCCGTTTGGCCGAGTGCTCTCTCTCTCTCTCTCTCCCCTCTATGAATGGATGCAATCAATTTGGGGTCTTGTAACCTAGGCTCCAATGTGGGCTTAAGATGATTTGTTTTAGAGACAGAAGATGAGTGAGTTCATCATGCTTCTTACTTTTCCATCTGTGACAGTCTCCTTTAACCCTCCCCCGGGGGTTGGGGTGCTGAATATCAAAGGTGTTAGGGTATTGCACTATAGACTAGAAGCTTCAATTTATGCTTCTGATTGACTTGCAAACATGAGAACAATGTTAAACAGTACATCCATCAACGAGAACTCAAGGCTAGGTTGTGGGCAATCATTGCTTGATAAAATAACTTTACTTAGGATCTTGATTGGAGTAGATTACTTAAGCTTTCAAGAATTTTCTAGTGATCTATATTCTTTTTGAAAATCAACCGATCTCATCGAGTTTATGTTAGCACACTAGTACATTACATTAATCTTGTTGCGTTTGTGTTTCCTGTCTTGTTTATTTACCTCATTGTTGTTGAAATTAACATACCTCAGTCACTCTTGACTAGAAATGCACTCTAAGCATTTGGTTCTAATTGGCTTGTAAGCATTTCATTTATTACTTGATCCAACTTTCTCATGTTATGACCTTAGAACCTGAATCTTTTGATCACCAATTGTGTATAATTTTCCTAGGTGTATTGAAAAGTTCTGTCATTTCAAGTGGCAAACATTAATCCCTTGGGTGGGATCAGGGATGCAATGAAAAGGATACCTCATGGCTGGAAAGATGCTTGGATTCCATCAGAATGTATTACAGTTACTAATGCTTTAAATGCGTAAGTGCTTCATCTCCCCCCTATTAATTCTATTACCTTTTTACCCTTTCCTCAATGCCTTTTTATTTTCTTGCTTGATATGACACTTGTTTTGTCTAATCTTGATTGTAGATAATTTATAACTTGTACCAGTTCAGCTGCATCATTTGATGGTATTACCACTTTGAAAAGATAGCCAAATGGATGTATTCAAATATTTTGAAAGCTATTCTAGTTGCGTAATTGACCTGCAATGTTTGGCAGAACTTTGATAACACAATAGGGATTTACAGTGAACTCCTAGTGCTATTAGGATTTAGGAAAACCAGGTAAGAGACTAGAACTGAAATATTGACTGGAAATTCTTAAGAAACAGAACCAGAACTTCAGAGAGAATATGATCAGAAACTAGTATGTGAAACTTGAAACAACTCAGATAACTATTGAGAGTGATATGAGAGTAGAGAGAAATCTGGAAATAGGTAGCAAAACGGGAGAGCCGCAGGTTCTCAGAACAGAAGATTACTGACCTGTAATACAAGTAGAAGAAACAAGAACTAAAGAATTGATAGAACAGGCCTGGAAATTGGGATCCATCTAATCCTCTCTTGGAAACCACCAAGCACCATCTGAGAAATCCTGAGACTTGTGCCGAATCCACAACAAGATTTCAGAATAAAGTGAACTAATATTTCTTCCAAATTGTGGGGTAGGCTTGTGAGCCTTTACACCTATTTATAAAGATTTTAAGAACTATTCCAGGTAAAAGGAGGGTTCATGGTGTTCTTTTTTTTTTTTTTTT
>NW_024868510.1:0-7500 GCF_013358625.1 Macadamia integrifolia
CTCATATGCAGCCATCCCAATTGTAGCTTGGTAACTATTATTATATGCAAACTCCATAAGAGGTATATATTCTTCCCAGCTGCCACTCATCTCCATTGCACATGCCCTGAGCATGTCTTCTAATATCTGTATGGTTCGCTCCGACTGACCATCCGTCTGTGGGTGAAAAGCTGTACTCAAATTCAGTTGCGATCCCAAGGCACGCTATAAGCTTTTCCAAAATCTGGAAGTGAACCTTGGGTCCCTATCTGAAACAATGCTCACTGGCACTCCATGTAAACGCACTATGTTGTCCATGTAAAGTTGTGCTAGTTTGGCCATGGAGAACTTGGTCTTGATAGGCATGAAGTGGGCAGTCTTGGTAAGCCGATCCACAATCACCCATATCGCATCCATTCCCTTAGGTGTACCTGGTAGTCCGGTGACGAAGTCCATTGTAATCTTTTCCCACTTCCATTCTGGTACTGGGAGTGGCTGAAGGGTACCATAAGGTCGATGCCTCTCAGCTTTCACCTTCTGACAGGTAAGACAAGTCGCCACATACAAAGCTATGGTGACTTTTATGCTTGGCCACCAGTAACTCTGTTTGAGGTCTTTGTACATTTTGGTACTTCCTGGATGAAGTGAGTACTCGGAGCTGTGTGCTTCTCTCACGATTTTATCCTGTATATCCAAATCATCGGGTACACACAATCTGTCTCGAAACATCAATGCCCCATCACTGGCTAAAGTAAAATCTGGGTCGTTCATTGTTTGGTCTTGAACCTTAACTCTGATCCGCTGCAATTCAGGATCCAAAGGTTGCTTCATTATCACCTCTTGCCTAATTGCCGGTTGCACTTGTAGAGCCGATAAAGATACCGTCAACCATTTAAGGTTTTCTGGTTGAGGTTCAAGCTCTAGGGTTGCCCCTTCATACAAGAGGGTCTCTTCCATTTGCATCGCCTCTTGCACAAGTGGTGAGCTTACTGCTAAGCATGAAAGCGACACAGTCTGTGTCTTCCGACTCAATGCATCTGCCACCACATTAGCCTTGCCGGGATGATACTGAATATCGCAGTCATAATCCTTCATGAGTTCAAGCCATCTTCTCTGTCTCATATTCAAATCCTTCTGGGTGAAGAAGTATTTCAGGCTCTTGTGGTCACTGTATATCTCACACTTCTCTCCATACAAATAGTGTCGCCAGATCTTAAGGGCAAAAATGACTGCCGCTAGTTCCAAGTCATGAGTGGGGTAATTCTTCTCATATTCCTTTAGTTGTCGGGATGCATATGCTATTACCTTCCCGCGTTGCATGAGAACACAACCCAACCCAACTTTGGAAGCATCGGTATAGACCGTCATTCCACCTGTGCCTTCAGGAATAGTCAGCACAGGGGCAGTCACTAACTTTTCTTTCAATTCCTGGAAGCTCTTCTCACATTCTTCTGCCCAGTCAAATTTCACACCCTTTTTAGTCAACTTGGTCATTGGTGCTGAGATCCGAGCAAAATTCTCGATGAAACGCCGGTAGTATCCAGCTAAACCCAGGAAGCTTCTAATTTCAGTAACATTCTTGGGACTTTCCCATTCCACTACTGCTTTTACCTTAGCAGGATCTACTTCGATTCCGGCTTTAGACACTACGTGCCCCAGGAATCCAACTTGTTCAAGCCAGAATTCACACTTGCTGTACTTGGCAAACAACTGTTGATCTCTCAATCTCTGTAACACCATTCTCAAGTGTTGAGTGTGCTCCTCCTCGGTCTTGGAGTAGATTAAGATATCGTCAATAAAAACAATTACCCATTTGTCGAGCGCGTCCTGGAATACTCGATTCATTAGATCCATAAATGCTGCCGGCGCATTGGTTAACCCGAAGGACAACACTAGGAACTCATAATGTCCGTATCGAGTCCTAAATGCTGTTTTGGGTACATCACTACTCTTTATCTTGAGCTGATAATAGCCGGACCGAAGGTCTATCTTTGAAAATACTCTGGCTCCCTGCAACTGATCAAATAAATCATCGATGCGTGGCAGTGGATACCGGTTCTTAATGGTCAGCTTATTCAACTCCTGGTAATCTATGCACATACGCAAACTACCATCCTTCTTCTTGACAAACAACACCGGGGCACCCCAAGGTGAAACACTTGGGCGAATAAACCCCTTCTCCAATAGTTCCTGTAACTGCATCAGATCATCTGGGAAAACATCGGGAAACTCTTTAACCACCTTTACTTCTTCTAGAGGTGTAACTCTTGCATCAACATCGAGTACCGAGGCTATGTAACCCTGACATCCACTTTCTAGTAACTTTACCGCTTGAAGAGCGGAGACCAGAACCTTCCTCACCCTTTTCATGGTATCTGCTCGGTACACCCACTCTTTCCCTTCGTCATCTGTTACCTTAATCAGCCTTTTCGCACAGATCACATTAGCTTGATGAGCCGACAACCAATCCATACCCAATATAGCATCAAAGTTCTGCATATTGAATTTAATAAGTTGTGCATCAAAGTTCTTCCCACTAATCTCCACTGGGCACGGTCCATACACTTCCTTCAACTGTGCAATTTTACCAGTAGGCATACTAACCATCATTCCCTGGTCTAGGATCCTGGGTGACATCCCAAGCTTCCCCACAAATCTCTTAGATGCGAATGAATGAGTAGCTCCTGAATCAAATAAAACATAGGCTGGTATGCCCGATATGGGTAGGATACCTAATATAACAATGTATATAATTTCAGCAGGTCATCAACATTAATCATAATGAACTTCTTAATTTAAAATATACCTGCTACAACTTCTGTACTAGCCTCAGCTTCCTCGGCTGATAGGGCATACATCCTTCCCTGCGGTTGATTGCCTCGAGGCAAGGGAGGTCGGTAAGCAGAGGGCTGACTGGAGGGCAAGGCTGGTCGGGATCGAAAGTCTTTCGCATAATGCCCATAGGAATGGCAGTTGAAGCAACGAATCTGAGACGTCGAAACTGGAGCGGGGCCCCTCTGCACTTGACCCGATGCAGATGAAGGTCGAGGTGGCCTTGGAGCTGTAGGAGCCACACTAGTGTTCGGGCGAACAGAGGTTGAACCTGAACCACCAACTGGCCTAGGAGGATAGCCAGATGGCCTATAGGGCTGCCTATACATAGGCCCCGAACTATATGATCCACGGTATGCCTTGGAGGAATTTTCCCCATCTGGGAATGGATTTGATCTCTTCCACAGTCCAGGAGTGAGGGACTGTTCACCCTTTTGCTTATCTTCCATTGTTTTGGCCTTCTGTACAATCTGGCCATATTCGGTCAAATCCAAGACTTCAAGCACCGACCCAAGAGATGCTTTTAGGCCTTTTAGGAACCTTGCTGCCTTTTCTTCAGCTGTTCGCATATGCCTTGGGGCAAAATGGAATAAACTTTCGAACTGTTGCTGATACTCAAGGACAGTCTTACCTCCTTGAGTTAAGGCCATGAATTCAGTCTCCTTCCTGGTCTCTGAAACTGCGCGGATAGTGGTTGTCCAAGAACAACTCCTTAAACTGCTCCCAAGTAGGTTCTGGATGAGCAGCCATCAATATAGGCTTGGAAGCTTGCCACCAAGAATTTGCCTTTTTCTTGAGTTGTAACCCAGCACAAATGAGCTTCTGGGCATCTGTGCACTCAAGCACCTCAAATATCTTTTCCAATTCTTGGATCCATTGATCCGGTTCTAGAGGATCACTCCCCACCTTAGAGAATACCGGTGGTAAGTTCCTCTTGAACGACTCTACCACCCTTGACGTATTACTCGTCGCCGGGAAGTTAGGAGCATAGGTAGGATAGTAGGCATAAGGATGAGGCATCCCATGCTGAGGAATACCGAATGGTGGGATTGGAGGTGTACCCACTGGTGGTCCCGTTCCCGACCCGACAGGTGGGTCTTACGGAGTGAGTACCCGGGGAGGTTGACCCGGTTGAGAAAGATCCAACTGTTGCTGGATGGCAGTCATAAATGCTTGCTGTTGCTGAAGCATTTGTTGTTGGAAAGCTTGTTGAGACTGCTGAATTATTATAGCAACATCTCCCGGTGTAATGACCGGTGGAGGGTCTGGGAGTGCAGTCATAGGTGGGTCCCCATGTGCCCCACCCTGACCATGGGTCTCTGCAGGTAGTGGAGGTGAGGTATGCCCCACAGAACGGGCCCCTCTGGGATTTTGTGGTCGACCGACCCGACGAGGACCCCGCGAGGTACCTCGGGCATGACTACCGGATATAGTACGTACCATCGTATCCTTGTACCTGGAACATATCACACACCATATTGATTAAACACCATAAACTGATTTAGGCACACAATCATATGCCATTATATGAGGTGTTGTAGTGTATGATAGGCTGTAATTAGTCATAGTTTAATTCCAAGATACGGGCGAAGTCCACATCATGCATGCTAATGGTCCCACTCGACCATAGCCCATTGATCAGAGGACTAATTTCCACCATAAAACCAATAAAATCACAATAGGAGAAGAGAAGGGAAAAGGCAAAGAGGAAAGAAAAATTTTTATTATTATTAATTTTTTTTTTTTTCTCTCTGCCCTAACCGGTGGGATGAACCGGCGGGTAGGGACCCACCGGTCTGACCCGCCGGTCCCAACACCCAAACCGGCGGGTGTCACCGGCGGGTAGGGACCCGCTGGTCTGAACCCGCCGGTCATTCCCGAATTAAAAGGCGAACAGGGCCAGAAAGGCCCTGCATCGCCTATCACTCTCACTCTGTCCCCTCTCTTTCTTCCTTTCCATCTTGGACGATTTTGGGGGTCTACTCGGCACTCATACTCGCGATTCCACTCATCCACACGGTGCTTTAGTGAAGAGTCAACTCGTCTTCATCCAAGTATGTTCTTCTTCTTCTCCTTTTTCCCAGAATTTCAAATTTGGGTGAAATGCTTGATTAGGATTTGCTTTCTAGGCTTTCTTTCTCTATTTTCCACCATAGAAAAGTATTATCATGTGTTTGTGATGATTCCATTGTGCTCATTTGTAGTTTATAGGAATCATCCCACTTTATTTGGAGAGAAACCCAAGTTGATGCCCTAGGTTCCCAAATTTGGGGTTTCTTCAATCCTTACTGTTTTGCTCAAATTGACGACTCCTTTGTAATGCATTCCGCTTGTTTTACGCTAGACATGAGTTAGATTTCATTGAATCATCCATTATGCTTGAAATCCTCATTCATTTTCATGAAAATCCCTATTTTGGCATTGGTTTCCTTGATTCTCCTCCATACTTGTACTCATGGAATTCCATAGTCCTTTTTGGGGTATATTCTTGAAATTTTATCATCCCATTACTATGGCATTTCCTTCTAGACCTAGGGTTTCAAGCTTTCACTCCATTCTATTGCAATTTGCTCAATGAACTTGAATTCCCCCATTTCACTCATGCCTATTGCTTTTGCTGTCCTTTGCTGTCATTTTACTGTTTTGGCACGTTTCCATGCGTTGCCATCACCATGTTTCATGTCATAAGTTTTCTATCCTTCCTAGATCGTTGCCGTTCCCATTTTGCAGAAATTGGGTTTTGAATTTCCCCTTCTTTAATGCTGCTGTCTTTTCTTACTGTACTAACCCAACTTCTTTACTTATTGTCAGGATGTCTTCACGCACCGGCAGAGGACCATCTTCCTCTGGTGTTCGACGCAAGACCACCGCTTCTAAGCGGAAAAGTGCGGAGACCAGCACTTCAGCTCATCGCACAGGGAGACCTGCACCTGCTCAGTCTGACCCTTCAGACTACGATGAGGAGCACTTCACTAGTGCCGAGGCCGCAGCCAAATGGCCTATCTTCCTGAAGGGGCCAGTGTTGATGGAAAAGACCGTGGTGGTCGAGGACTTCCACAAGGCCCAGCTTCAGGAGAGGTTCTCAGCATTGGGCTGGGACACTATTCTTCAGGTGGACCGACCGTGCTACGATCAGCTCGTCCGTCGGTTTTATTGCAACCTCGAGGTGTCATATCAGTACGGGGAACTCACTGTCAGCAGCCTGGTGAGGGGAGTGGATATCCAGCTGACGGTAGGCACCTTGGCCAGCATACTGGGTATTTCGGCGGTGGGACACAGATACTACAGTCCCCCCAGGAGTAGACCTCAGGGACCGTTCATGAGTATGGAGACACCGGACTTCATCTACGAGACCATATGCGGCAGCAGCAGTCGCCCGGGGTCCGAGACATCTTTCTTCCCTGAGGTCCGTCTCTTCGCCCGGTTGATCCAGTTCAACCTGCTCCCCAGGGGAGGTCATCGGAACCAGGTAGGTTTCATGACGGCTTTCATTGCCTTTTGTATTTTTACGACAGCAGAGGGAGGCGGGGAGCACCTGTGCCTTCCCTATATCATCCTCAGAGCGATGGAGCACCATGCTTCCCACCCAGAGGACGGAGGATTCCCCTACGGCAGGATCCTCACCAGGGTTTTCGAGTTCTTCAGGGTGGATCTGAGCGGAGAGGAGGGGAAGACTCCGGCCGATAGGTTCGATCGGAGCAACCTCTTGAAGATGGGTCTCCACACCCTCATGGATTCACCTCCGAGATCGGGAGCTCGGAGAGGTAGGGGTAAGAGGGCTGCCCCTGTAGAGGATGTCCTCATGGAGGAGGAGTCCAGTGAGGAGGATGAGGACTACGTTCCTCAGGACGAGGAGGCGGATCTGATGGGCGGCAGCATCCCTGAGGAGGTACCTCAGGAGTCGAGAGGTCCGGGTCCTAGTTCTTCCGGAGCTGCAGTCCCACCATATGGAGCCCCACCACCTGGGAGTGGTGACTACGATTATGAGGACAGGACAGCCTCCATACGGGCAGTGCAGGATGGCCAGGTCCAGATACTGAGGCGGTTGGACGAGATTGCCTCCCGGCAGATCACCTTGGAGGATTCCTTCCGTAGGCTGGGTCAGGACTTGGACACCAGGGCCACCGCCATCTCAGCAGATTATGGCCGGCTTCGGAGGGAGGTACGATTGGTGAACACGAGGTTAGATTATTACGATCACCGCTTCGACTTTAACTCCAGGCCTCCAGCGAACTTGGTGATCATCGACGACGATGACGACGACCAGTGAGGCTTAGCTTGCCCACCCAGCTGTTTATCCATTATTCTTTTTTTTTTTTGTAGACATTGTACCCTTCTTTATTCTCATTCCTTGTAATTACGATGTAACTTGAATTTCATTTATGGAATGAAATATCTTTGGATATTGGACTATTATAATGTTTTCATATGTGGAGTTCCTGTGTGGTTTTGTGGTGATGTGACTTTTCTATTTATGCTCTTTGTTATATTATTATCTGTTGTTTATCAGGTTTTGTGTAAAATTTTTGGAAATCCCACTTTACGTCGTTATGCTGCCGAAATTTCGTCGAAATAGTACTTATAGGTTATAGTACCAACCTAATTAGCTTTTTATCTACACTCACGCATGCCATGAATGCAACTTATAATATAACTCCATTTTATACTTTCTTTCTTTGACTTTTAATC
>NW_024868510.1:12500-17500 GCF_013358625.1 Macadamia integrifolia
AGGAGATGGTTGCCACCTTCAAGGCTCAAGTATGCAAAGGAGTTGGATAAGGTGGAAGCTCGTACTGGAGAAGAAGTATGGGAAGAGTAGGAGGAAAACGGCGAGGGAAGCCACTACCTCTCATGACATGTCTAAAGGAGAGGCACTAAGGCACAAGCGTGATAAGAGGAATCGGTTCAAGCCTAGAGACAAGTGCCAACACCATCCAGGGGCTAGGTGCGTACTTTCCCTTGGACGGGAGGGCAAGACAAGGAGAATTTGGGAGCAAGCCATCCATGCCAAGAAAGAGGAAGATGCAAACGAGAGAACGGAGACAACCAGACGACGTTGTAGGAGGCTCAAGTTATGTGACTACAACAAGGACCCCAATAGGCGTTACTCCTTGCGAGGGGGAGGCTAATTTGGATGCTGATCCAATCATCCAGAGACACAAAATATCTCCTCACGTGGAGTATTTAGTCAAGTGGAAGGGGCGACCAGAGAGCGAGACGAGATGGGAGACGACTCGTGAATAAAAGTACCACAAGGAGGTTGCGACGAGGGCGTCGCAGATTTAGGTGGGGGAGAGTGTCACGACCTGCCCATCATAGGCCCACGGGCCTAGCTCACCCAGCCCATGGACTTAGGCCGTTGGGCTAAGTAAGGTCCAAGTTCTAGTGTTTTCTACAAAGGTGTAGTAACAATAGATATCTTATTGTAGATATTTGTAGAAGATATTCACAGGAGATATTCTGGGAGAGATTTCTAGAGCTCCGCTAAGGAGGTGGGAAGCTTCTAGTTTCCTTCCCAACCGTTGGATGGAGGACATTTGTAAATATCTTAGCCATCCATTGTAACTTGGGGTAGGTGTTGCCTCATTTGGCAAAGGCACTCACCAAGGACCAACCAAGAGTGTTCAACCAAGCAAGTGAGTTCTCAAGCCTTGTACTCAAGAGTTCTCTAGTGCTATACAGGTTCATTCTTCTCAAACTCACTCTTGTGTTCACTTCTTCTCTTCCTTAGTCCCTTAAGGAGGGTGGTTAGGCTGACTTAGCGCAATTGAAAGTGCTAAGTGCCGGTGCGGTTGCTTAGAAAGGTCTAAAGCATCGACAACGTGCTCTTGAATGGCCAAAGTGTGTGCCTACGCATGCCCCCAAGTGTTGGCTATGTGTGCCCACGTGTACACAGCGAATGGCCGCACAACACCCCAAGTGTTGACTACAAGTGCACAATGAATGGCCCAAGTGTTGCCTAGATGTGCCCATGCTGCCCACAACTGTTGCCCAAGTGTGCAACCAAGTGTGCCTGTGCATGCACTTGAATGCCCCAAGCGTCGCCTTAAATGTGCCTATACGTGCCCGCAAGTGTTGAATAAGTGTGTCTAAGCGTGCACCCAAGTGTAGCCCAAGTGTCGCTTAATTGTGCTCTTGAATGCCGCAAGTGTGGACATATACGTGCCCATGACAATGCCAACGCGTGCACCCAAGTGTAGCCCAAGTGTCGCTTAATTGTGCTCTTGAATGCCGCAAGTGTGCACATATACGTGCCCATGACAATGCCAATGCGTGCCCCCTACAAGGGTGCCTAAGTGCATATGAAGGCAGTGCACGAGGCGGCAGTACCGCACGCAGGGCCACACAATGTGCGTGCATGGTGGTAGGCATGGCTACACTACCGCGCGGAAGGCAGCTGGCATGGACGCACAAGGTGTAGGCATCGCCGAGGGCAAGGTTGCACTAGCGCGCTAAGTCTGCTGGCGCCGAGGCAGGCTGCCGCGCACATGGATGCGGGCGTTGCTGCAATACCGCACACATGGTTGCACCCAACCTCGGGCACGGTTGGGGGTAACGTTCCACTATCACGCGCAGGGGTGCAGGCTACCGCGCGCACATGGCTGGGGGCAAAGGTGCACACCGCGCGTAAGGCGGCAGGCAACAACGCACATTGCTGCTGGAAAGGCTGCTTAACCACACGAAAGGTGGTAGTCCCGAGTGCACATGGCGGATGGCAATGCTGCGGGCAGCGCATGCAAGGCTGCCGCCCGTGCCGTACTTCCACGCACATGGTTGCGACCACGGCTGCAAAAGCCTCGCACATGGTTTGGCGCGTGGCAACACATGCCGCGTGGATGATTGCGCGCATGGCGCACATGACACGCAGATGGCTGCACAGTTGCGCCCAAGGTTACGTTCCACGCCGCACATGCCGGGCTTCTGGCCTCACTAATTCACGCAGGGTTGCTTGCATGGCCGCACATGCCGCGCCCCTTGCTGCCCTACCGCTCGCAATATTGCGTGCATTGCTTCACATCGCCCCCCAGGTCGCATGCATGGCTGCATGTGCCACGCCCATCGCTTCGTCGTCGCGCGCTAGGTTTCGGGATTTGCCGGAAGTGCCACGTCAGAGGTTGCAGGCACGGCTGCACCGCTGCGCGCAAGGTTACATTGCGTGGTCCACATGCACCGCCCATGAGTGCACTACCGGGAGCAAGTTCGTTGGCACGGTCTCCCATGTGTCGATATTGGTGGCTGGCATGGCCGCACATGCCACGGGCTTTTCTGCACATGGCTCGCGTAAGGTTGCACGCATTGCCGCACCATCGATCCCAGGTCTAGTCCGCAGTGCACATAGCAGCACGCACGTGGCTCACACGTGGGTGCTTCCGTGGCCCCCATGGCCCATGCAACAGAGGCTCCTTTGCAGCCTTCGGCTGCACACGAGGCACCGACTGCTGCACACGCCAAGGCCATGCTCGCACAACATAGTTTGGGTCTTTAAATCATGTTGTGCGGAACATCCCTTTGGATTAGAAAAGCCATGCAATTGGCTATTTGGCACCCAAAGTACAATCATTTTCACTTAAACCCCGCATTTCCATTTTTTTGGGTATTTTTCATAACGTTTCAATCATAAAATATTAAAAAATATCAAAATATGTTGGAATGGTCCAATATTATTTTAGAACATTCTATCAACCTTTGGAAGACATCCAAAATTTAGTTTTCAAAAAAATACATTAAAATAGATTTTTCATAGTTTTTTGAATTTAATATGTTTTTTAATATTAAAAAATTAATAAAAAATTAAATATTTATCCGAAGATGGTGATTTTTATATGAAAATAATATTTGGATTTTTCCTTAATTTCTTACCAAGTTTCATTTGATTTGGATATTTGTAGCTCAAAAAATAGAACGGTATATTTTTGGGGGGTGGTCATGTCTCCTTCTAGAAATGGGCAAAGAGTATAAGAGCTACCTTGAGGGAGGGGGGTGTCACTCCCAGGGTGGTTTTTGAGGGGCCGCACCGAGGGGCAGCAGCGATGAGGGGGCATGGTAGGCAATCCGAAAAGACCCATGGCATGGTAAAAGAAGTGAAATGGCACGTGGGTTTCGATGAGTTGGCCCTCGGTGTGCGCTGAGGCCTGCCACTGCTTGCGGCTGGACGCGCATGGCCGCCTGCCTTCCGCGCCATGTGCCCGTAGCTGCTGTAACGTGTGCCAGTCGCGGCAGAGCATGCTCTACGAAGGTGGACGTGCTTACGAATGGTGAGCCCTTCTGTCATGCAACGCCGCCCCCTTATTCCGCATGGCCTTGCCCGCCACCGTGGGCTGCTGGGCGCACATGGACGGGTACCATGCGCTGTCACACCCCAACTTCTGATGCCACATGTGCCCCTCGACGCATAGCATTTCCCAGGAAGGTGTGGTTTGTGAGAACATGTACATGGCGCGTCCGTCCCGACAGTGTTCCCCTCTGCCGCACACAGTTGCTTGCCAGTGTGTGCTGCTGGGCGCGCATGGCTGCCTGCCTTACGCTGCAGTGCCTCCACATCTTGTGCCGCATGTGTCAAACACCGTATAGTATGACCAAGAGTGGCATCGCCTGTGCAAGACGCCTTCACGGTATGTTGGTTTCGAAGATTTTGCCCTTGGTGTGCGTTGCGCCTGCCACGGCGTGCTGCTTTGCCCTCGTGGTTGCCTAATATATACCGCTATCTCGCGACAGCTGTTGCCTCCTGCGGTCGCAGCCGCAACGAAAGCCCAACAAAGGCTTGGCATGTATGTGAAAACAAGTACATGGCTCGTTTGTCCAGGTGGTCAGCCTATCTGCCGCACACCACTGCCAGCAATCGTGTGCTGCTGGGTGCCCTTCGCTCCCTACCTATCGCTGCCATGCCCCCACAGTTGCTGACATGTGTCCGTGGCTGCACAGCAGTTTCCAGAGAGGCATGGCATTTGAAAATAAGGAAATGGCCAGTGCGTCCCGATGTTCAGCCCCTCTTCCGCACACCGTTGCCTGCCACCCCGGGCTGATTGGTGCGCAAGGGTTCCTGCCTTGTGCTGCCGTGCCCCCACAGCTACTGCCAGATGCGCCCGCAGCCGCATGGCATGTCCGAGATAGGCTTGGCATGTGAAAATCACCATCAAGGCACGTTGGTTCCGATGATTGCCTTCGATGTGCGCTGTGGCCTGCCATGGAGTGCTGCTGGGTGTGCATGGCTCCTTGCATATCTGCTGCCACATATGCCAGTAGCCACACAGCATTTCCAAGAGTTGCATGGCATGTGAAGGACAGCAACATGGCATGAGGGTCAGGATGATTAGCCCCTTGTTTTGCACCTTGGCCGGCCAATGCGTGCTGGTGGGTTTGCATGGCTGCCTGCACACTGTAGTTACACCCTCATTGCAGCCTATTGCAACTTTTGCTAGTTTTTACAGCATGCCCAAGGGAGTCATTGCATGTGAAAAACGTGCAAATGAAGCATTGGCCCCGTTGATTAATCCCATCTAGGCACTGTGGTAGTTTGACGTGCTTTGCTTCCTTCCATGTGTAGTTGTGCTAGTGCCACAGTTTACGAGCGTGGTCGAAGTCACACATTTGCACCCTTCTTTGCTCTATGGCTTGTTGTCATATGTAGGTCATGGTGCAAGGGGTGGGGTGTTATCTACATTTGACGGAATCATTGGTCAAGTCAATGTGCACAATAAATATTTGGTTGGTCCCTCCCCCCCATCCCAT
>NW_024868510.1:22500-25000 GCF_013358625.1 Macadamia integrifolia
CGTGGTGGTGTACTTAGACGACATCGTCGTCTATAGCAACACATTGGAGGAGCACGTTCAGCACTTGAAGATCATATTCAAGGAATTAAGGGACAATCAACTCTATGTCAAGAAGGAGAAATGTGCATTTGCACAAAAGGAAGTGATGTTCCTTGGTCACAAGATTAGAGGTGGAACCCTACAAATGGACGAGAGCAAGGTGCAGGCTATCCAAGAATGGGAGGCACCAACTAAAGTGACTGAGCTAAGGTCTTTCCTTGGCTTAGTTAACTATTATCGACGGTTCATTCAAGGTTACTCAAGAAGGGCAGCTCCACTTACAGACTTACTAAAGAAGAACCGACCATGGTTATGGTCGGACGCATGCAAAGAGGCCTTTGAGGACTTAAAGAAGGCCGTCATGGGGGAACCAGTGCTTACCCTACCCGACTATGGCAAACCATTTGAGGTGCACACAGATGCATCTGACTTTGCTATCGGTGGGGTGTTGATGCAAGAAAGGCACCCTATTACCTATGAGAGCCGTAAGTTGAATGAGACAGAGCGGCGCTACACAGTCCATGAGAAGGAGATGACCGCGGTGGTGCATTGCCTAAGGACGTGGCGACACTACCTACTTGGGTCACGGTTTGTGGTGAAGACAGACAATGTTGCCACTAGTTACTTTCAAACCCAAAAGAAGTTAAGTCCTAAGCAAGCTAGATGGCAAGACTTCTTGGCAGAGTTCGACTTCGTCTTTGAGTACAAGCCAGGTAAGGCTAACGAGGTGGCTGATGCGCTTAGTAGAAAGGCGGAGTTGGCTTCTCTTAGCCAACCGGAGGGGGAACTTCTAGAGTTGATCAAGGGGGGCCTCCAACATGATCCTGTGGGTAAGAGCTTACTTGCCCTTACACGGGAGGGCAAGACACGAAGATTTTGGGAGCAAAATGGCTTGCTCTATGCTAAGAAGAGGAGACTCTACGTACCTAAGTGGAGTAACCTATGGAGGAACCTCATTCGTGAATGCCACGACACTAAATGGGCTGGCCACCCAGGACAAAGGCGCACGCGGGCATTGTTGGAAGCGGCCTACTATTGGCCTCAGATGCGGGATGACATAGAGGCCTATGTGAGAACTTGTCTTGTATGCCAACAGGATAAGGTAGAGCAGCAACCACCCAGGGGACTACTGGAGCCACTTCCCATACCAGAAAGCCATGGGAGAGTGTCTCTATGGACTTCATCAGTGCCCTACCCAAGTCAGAAGGGTATGGATCAATAATGGTGGTGGTTGACAGATTTTCTAAATATGGCACATTTGTGGCTGCACCAAGGGATTGTACGGCGGAAGAAGTGGCAAGGCTATTTCTAAAGCACGTCGTCAAACATTGGGGTGTGCCACAATCCATAATAAGTGATCGAGACCCTCGCTTCACGGGGAGGTTCTGGACGAAGCTATTCAAGTTGTTGGGATCGTCACTACACTTCTCAACAAGCTTCCATCCCCAAACCGATGGGCAAACAGAGCGCATTAACAGCTTGTTGGAGCTCTACCTGAGGCACTTCGTGAGTGCTAACCAACATGACTGGGCCAAGTTGCTTGATGTGGCTCAGTTCTCTTACAACCTCCAACGAAGTGAGGCCACGAACCAAAGTCCATTTGAGATTGCCACGGGACAACAACCCTTAACGCCAAACACGGTGATAACCGGCTACATGGGGAAGAGCCCTTCGGCGTTTAAGGTTGCCAAGGTGTCACGACCTGCCCAACATAGGCCCACGGGCCTAGCCCACCAAGCACATGGACTTAGGCCAATGGGCTAAGTAAGGTCCAAGTTCTAGAGTTTTCTACAAAGGTGTAGTAACTCTAGATATTTTATTTATAGAAGATATTTATAAGAGATATTTTGGGAGAGATTTCTAGAATTCTCCACTAAGGAGGTGGGAAGCTTCTAGTTTCCTCCCCAACCATTAGATGGAGGACATTTGTAAATATCTTAACCATCCATTGTAACTTGGGGTGCCTATAAATAGGTGTTGCCTCATTTGGCAAAGGCACTCACCAAGGACCAACCAAGAGTGTTCAACCAAGCAAGTGAGTTCTCAAGCCTTGTACTTAAGAGTTCTTTAGTGCAATTACAAGTTCATTCTTCCCAAACTCACTCTTGTGTTCACTTCTTCTCTTCCCAAATCCCTTAAGGAGGGTGGTTAGGCTGACTTAGTGCTAGTGGGAGTGCTAAGTGCCGGCGCGGTTGCTTAGAAAGGTCTAAGGCCGTGACAGTTGTGGTATCAGAGCTTCGGTTGCGAGGAGCCAAGCTTGTGGGATAAGAGGCAAGCGAGCTAAAACTATGGAATAGAGACCAACACCTACACAAGTAAGCAAAGAAAGAGTGAAGGCAAGTCCGTCGACGTTGGCGTTGCTATGGAGCCTCGATTAGCTCTAGGGGAGCAAGTATTGGCCGAGGTAAAGGGGTGCCTCGATGTTGCGGAGCAAAGTGGGGAGGAGCTCAAAGGTCATATG
>NW_024868510.1:35000-37500 GCF_013358625.1 Macadamia integrifolia
ATACGTGCCCGCAAGTGTTGAATAAGTGTGTCTAAGCGTGCACCCAAGTGTAGCCCAAGTGTCGCTTAATTGTGCTCTTGAATGCCGCAAGTGTGCACATATACGTGCCCATGACAATGCCAAGGCGTGCCCCCCTAAGGGTGCCTAAGTGCATATGAAGGTAGTGCACGAGGCGGCAGTACCGCACGCAGGGCCGCACAATGTGCGTGCATGGTGGCAGGCATGGCTGCACTACCGCGCGGAAGGTAGCTGGCATGGACGCACAAGGTGTAGGCATCGCCGAGGGCATGGTTGCACTAGCGCGCTAAGTCTGCTGGCGCCGAGGCAGGCTGCCGCGCACATGGATGCGGGCGTTGCTGCAATACCGCACACATGGTTGCACGTAACCTCGGGCACGGTTGGGGGTAAGGTTTCACTATCGCACGCAGGGGTGCAGGCTACCGCGTGCACATGGCTGGGGGCAAAGGTACACACCGCGCGTAAGGCGGCTGGCAACAACGCACATTTGCTGCTGGAAAGGCTGCTCAATCGCACGAAAGGTGGTAGGCCCGGGTGCACATGGCGGATGGCAATGGTGCGGGCAGCGCGCGCAGGGCTGCCGCCCGTGCCGCACTTCCACGCACATGGCTGCGACCACGGCTGCACAAGCCTCGCACATGGTTTGGCGCGTGGCAACACATGCCGCGCGGTTGATTGCGCGCATGGCACACATGACACGCAGATGGCTGCACAGTCGCGCCCAAGGTTACGTTCCATGCCGCACATGCCGCGCTTCTGTCCACACTAATTCGCGCAGGGTTGCTTGCATGGCCGCACATGCCACGCCCCTTGCTGCCCTACCGCTCGCAAAATTGCGTGCATTGCTTCACACTGCCCCCCAGGTCGCATGCATGGGTGCATGTGCCACCCCCATCGCTTCGTCGTCGCGCGCTAGGTTTCGGGATTTGCCAGAAGAGCCACGCAAGAGGTTGCAGGCACGGCTGCACCGCCGCGCGTAAGGTTGCATTGCGTGGTCCACATGCACCGCCCATAAGTGCACTACCGCGAGCAAGTTCGCTGGCACGGCCTCCCATGCGTGGATATTGGTGGCTGGCATGGCCGCACATGCCACGGGCTTTTCGGCACATGGCTCGTGTAAGGTTACACGCATTGCCGCACCATCGATCCCAAGTCTAGTCCACCGTGCACATAGCCGCACGCACGTGGCTCACACATGGGTGCTTCCGTGGCCCCCATGGCCCATGCAACAGAGGCTCCTTTGCGGCCTTCGGCTGCACACGAGGCACCGACTGCTGCACACGCCAAGGCCATGCCCGCACAACATAGTTTGGGTCTTTAAACCATGTTGTGCGAAACATCCCTTTGGGTTAGAAAAGCCATGCAATTGGCTATTTGGCACCCAAAGTACAATCATTTTCACTTAAACCCCGCATTTCCATTTTTTTGGGTATTTTTCGTAATGTTTCAATCATAAAATAATAAAAAATATCAAAATATGTTGGAATGGTCCAATATTTTTTCAGAACATTCTATCAACCTTTGGAAGACATCCGAAATTTAGGTTTCAGAAAAATACATTAAAATGGATTTTTCATAGTTTTTTGAATTTAATATATTTTTTAATATTAAAAAATTAATAAAAAAATAAATATTTATCCGAAGACGGCGATTTTTATATGAAAATAATTTTTGGATTTTTCCTTAATTTCTTACCAAGTTTCATTTGATTTGGATATTTGTAGCTCAAAAAATAGAACGGTATATTTTTGGGGGGTGGTCATGTCTCCTTCTGGAAATGGGCAAAGAGTATAAGAGCTACCTTGAGGGAGGGGGGTGCCACTCCTAGGGTGGTTTTCGAGGGGCCGCACCGAGGGGCAGCAGACGATGAGGGGGCATGGTAGGCAATCCGAAAAGACCCATGGCATGGTAAAAGAAGTGAAATGGCACGTGGGTTTCGATGAGTTGGCCCTCGGTGTGCGCTGAGGCCTGCCACTGCGTGTGGCTGGACGTGCCCGTAGTTGCTGTAACGTGTGTCAGTCGCGGCAGAGCATGCTCTACGAAGGTGGACATGCTTGCGAATGGTGAGCCCTTCTGTCATGCAACGCCGCCCCCTTCTTCCGCATGGCCTTGCCCGCCACCATGGGCTGCTGGGCGCACATGGACGGGTACCATGCGCTGTCACGCCCCAAATTCTGATGCCACATGCGCCCCTCGACGCATAGCATTTCCAAGGAAGGTGTGGTTTGTGAGAACATGTACATGGCACGACCGTCCTGACAGTCTTCCCCTCTACCGCACACAGTTGCTTGCCAGTGTGTGCTGCTGGGCGCGCATGGCTGCCTGCCTTGCACTGCAGTGCCTCCACATCTTGCGCCGCATGTTTCAAACGCCGTATAGCATGACCAAGGGTGGCATCGCCTGTGCAAGATGCCTTCACGGTATGTTGGTTTCAAAGATTTTCCCTTGGTGTGCGTTGTGCCTGCCACGGCGTGCTGCTTTG
>NW_024868510.1:47500-57500 GCF_013358625.1 Macadamia integrifolia
AACCAAGTGTGCCTGTGCATGCTCTTGAATGCCCCAAGCGTCGCCTTAAATGTGCCTATATGTGCCCGCAAGTGTTGAATAAGTGTGTCTAAGCGTGCACCCAAGTGTAGCCCAAGTGTCGCTTAATTGTGCTCTTGAATGCCGCAAGTGTGCACATATACGTGCCCATGACAATGCCAACGCGTGCCCCCTAAGGGTGCCTAAGTGCATATGAAGGCAGTGCACGAGGCGGCAGTACCGCACGCAGGGCCGCACAATGTGCGTGCATGGTGGCAGGCATGGCTGCACTACCGCGCGGAAGGCAGCTGGCATGGACGCACAAGGTGTAGGCATCACCGAGGGCAAGGTTGCACTAGCGCGCTAAGTCTGCTGGCGCCGAGGCAGGCTGCCGCGCACATGGATGCGGGCGTTGCTGCAATACCGCACACATGGTTGCACACAACCTCGGGCACGGTTGGGGGTAAGGTTCCACTATCGCGCACTGGGGTGTAGGCTACCGCGCGCACATGGCTGGGGGCAAAGGTGCACACCGCGCGTAAGGCGGCAGGCAACAATGCACATTGCTGCTGGAAAGGCTGCTCAACCGCACGAAAGGTGGTAGGCCCGGGTGCACATGGCGGATGGCAATGGTGCGGGCAGCGCGCGCAGGGCTACTGCCTGTGCCGCACTCCCACGCACATGGCTGCGACCACAGTTGCACAAGCCTCACACATGGTTTGGCGCGTGGCAACACATGCCGTGCGGATGATTGCGCGCATGGCGCACATGACACGCAGATGGCTGCACAGTCGCGCCCAAGGTTACGTTCCGCGCCGCACATGCCGGGCTTCTGGCCTCACTAATTCGCGCAGGGTTGCTTGCATGGCCGCACATGCCGCGCCCCTTGCTGCCCTACCGCTCGCAAGATTGCATGCATTGCTTCACATCGCCCCCCAGGTCGCATGCATGGGTGCATGTGCCACGCCCATCGCTTTGTCGTCGCGCGCTAGGTTTCGGGATTTGCCGGAAGTGCCACGCAAGAGGTTGCAGGCACAGCTGCACCGCCGCGTGCAAGGTTAAGTTGCGTGGTCCACATGCACCGCCCATGAGTGCACTACCGCGAGCAAGTTCACTGGCACGGTCTCCCATGCGTCGATATTGGTGGCTAGCATGGCCGCACATGCCACAAGCTTTTCGGCACATGGCTCGCGTAAGGTTGCACGCATTGCCCGCACCATCGATCCTAGGTCTAGTCCACCGTGCACATAGCAGCACGCACGTGGCTCACACATGGGTGCTTCTGTGGCCCCCATGGCCCATGCAACAGAGGCTCCTTTGCGGCCTTCGGCTGCACACAAGGCACTGACTGCTGCACACGCGAAGGCCATGCCCGCACAACATAGTTTGGGTCTTTAAATCATGTTGTGCGAAACATCCCTTTGGGTTAGAAAAGCCATGCAATTGGCTATTTGGCACCCAAAGTACAATCATTTTCACTTAAACCTCGCATTTCCATTTTTTTGGGTATTTTTTGTAATGTTTCAATCATAAAATATTAAAAAATATCAAAATATGTTGGAATGGTCTAATATTTTTTCAAAACATTCTATCAACCTTTGGAAGACATCCGAAATTTAGTTTTCAGAAAAATACATTAAAATGGATTTTTCATAGTTTTTTGAATTTAATATATTTTTTAATATTAAAAAATTAATAAAAAAATAGATATTTATCCGAAGACGGCGATTTTTATATGAAAATAATCTTTGGATTTTTCCTTAATTTCTTACCAAGTTTCATTTGATTTGGATATTTGTAGCTCAAAAAATAGAACGGTATATTTTTGGGGGGTGGTCATGTCTCCTTCTGGAAATGGGCAAAGAGTATAAGAGCTACCTTGAGGGAGGGGGGTGTCACTCCCAGGGTGGTTTTTGAGGGGCCGCACCGAGGGGCAGCAGACGATGAGGGGGCATTGTAGGCAATCCGAAAAGACCCATGGCATGGTAAAAGAAGTGAAATGGCACGTGGGTTTCGATGAGTTGGCCCTCGGTGTGCGCTGAGGCCTGCCACTGCCTGCGGCTGGACGTGCATGGCCGCCTGCCTTCCGCACCATGTGCCCGCAGCTGTTGTAACGTGTGCCAGTCACGACAGAGCATGCTCTACGAAGGTGGACGTGCTTGCGAATGGTGAGCCCTTCTGTCATGCAACGCCGCCCCCTTCTTCCGCATGGCCTTGCCCGCCACTGTGGGCTGCTGGGTGCACATGGATGGGTACCATGCGCTGTCACGCCCCCAACTTCTGATGCCACATGTGCCCCTCGACGCATAGCATTTCCAAGGAAGGTGTGGTTTGTGAGAACATGTACATGGCGCGTCCGTCCCGACAGTCTTCCCCTCTGCAGCACACAGTTGCTTGCCAGTGTGTGCTGCTGGGCGCGCATGGCTACCTGCCTTGCGCTGCAATGCCTCCACATCTTGCGCCGCATGTGTCAAACGCCGTATAGCATGACCAAGAGTGGCATCGCTTGTGCAAGACGCCTTCACGGTATGTTGGTTTCGAAGATTTTGCCCTTGGTGTGCGTTGCGCCTACCACGGCGTGTTGCTTTGCCCTCGTGGTTGCCTAATATATGCCGCTATGTCACGATAGCTGTTGCCTCCTGCGGTCGTAGCCGCAACGAAAGCCCAACAAAGGCTTGGCATGTATGTGAAAACAAGTACATGGCTCGTTTGTCCAGGTGGTCAGCCTATCTGCCACACGCCAATACCAACAATCGTGTGCTGTTGGGTGCCCTTCGCTCCCTACCTATCACTGCCATACCCCCACAGTTGCTGACACGTGTCCGTGGCTGCACAGCAGTTTCCAGAGAGGCATGGCATTTGAAAACAAGGAAATGGCCAGTGCATCCCGATGTTCAGCCCCTCTTCCACACACCGTTGCCTGCCACCCCGGGATGATTGGTGCGCAAGGGTTCGTGCCTTGTGCTGCCGTGCCCCCACAGGTACTGCCAGATGCGCCCGCAGCTGCATGGCATGTCCGAGATAGGCTTGGCATGTGAAAATCACCATCAAGGCACGTTGGTTCCAATGATTGCCTTCGATGTGCGCTGTGGCCTACCATGGAGTGCTGCTGGGTGTGCATGGCTCCTTGCATATCTGCTGCCACATATGCCAGTAGCCACACAGCATTTCCAAGAGTTGCATGGCATGTGAAGGACAGCAACATGGCATGAGGGTCAGGATGATTAGCCCCTTGTTTTGCACCTTGGCCGGCCAATGCGTGCTGGTGGGTTTGCATGGCTGCCTGCACACTGTAGTTACACCCTCATTGCAACCTATTGCAACTTTTGCTAGTTTTGTACAGCATGCCCAAGGGAGTCATGGCATGTGAAAAACGTGCAAATGAAGCATTGGCCCCGTTGATTAATCCCATCTAGGCACCGTGGTAGTTTGACATGCTTTGCTTCCTTCCATGTGTAGTTGTGCTAGTGCCACTGTTTACGAGCGTGGTCGAACTAGGAGTGCCTATAAATAGAGGTGCCCTCATTTAGCTGAGGCACCAAGCAAGTGAGTTCTCAAGCCTTGTACTTAAGAGTTCTTTAGTGCAATACAAGTTCATTCTTCCCAAACTCACTCTTGTGTTCACTTCTTCTCTTCCCAAATCCCTTAAGGAGGGTGGTTAGGCTGACTTAGTGCTAGTGGGAGTGCTTAGTGCCGGCGCGGTTGCTTAGAAAGGTCTAAGGCCGTGACAGTTGTGGTATCAGAGCTTCGTTTGCAAGGGAGCCAAGCTTGTGGGATAAGCATTATGTCTAACCTTTCAGAGGTACACGACGTTGCAACATGTGAGCAGAACCGTGGAAGGGAGGGAAACCCCAATACTGGGAAGCAAAAGAGGAGCAAAGACAAGTCCGTAGATGTTGGTAGTGCTATGGAGTCTCGCTTAGCTCGGGTGGAGCTAGCAATGGGCGAGGTGAAGGGACGCCTCGATGTTGTAGAGCAAAGTGGGGAGGAGCTCGAAGGAGAGCTCAATGAGTCCCTATTGAGTACTCTCAACACCATGGCATATGACCAAAAGGAGGAGTTTGCATCCTTTAAGGCTCATGTGTGGGAGGACATTTCCACCTTCAAGGATCAAATGCGGGAGGCGTTGGCCAAGATAGAAGCTTGTGTTGCTGAGGTACGTGAGGATTGGGCTTTGTGTAAGAGGGCGGTGGCCGGGGGAGCTACTACCCCAGGAGAAGTGCCTAGGATGGAGGTGCCAAAGCCCAAGCCATTCCCTAGGAAGAGAGATGCATGGGAAATCGACAACTTTTTATGGCACATGGAGAGGTACTTCGAGGCAATGGCACTTAATGATGAGGCATCAAAGGTACGGACCGCTACTCTCTACTTCACTGATGATGCAACTCTATGGTGGCATAGAAAGCATGCCGATATAGAGAGAAGTGCATGCACCATAGACACTTGGGATGATTTCAAAACTGAGTTAAAGAAACACTTCTATCCCGAGAATGCCACCTTCTTGGCTAGGAAGAGCCTTAAAAGGCTTAAACACACAGGTTCTATTAGGGACTATGTGAAGGAATTCTCTACCCTAATGCTCGAAGTCCCGAGTATGACCGAGGAGGAACTCCTATTCAACTTCATCGATGGCCTCTAAGGCTGGGCTGCGCAAGAACTACAACGCCGAGGTGTGCAAGACCTTGCCTCAGCCATCACAGCGGCAGAGTCATTGGTAGAGTTTAGGAGAGATGACAGTTCTAAGGCCAAGAAGGGTACTAATGGGAAAGGTAGGGGAGAGAAGGGGCCTAAGACATACCCTCCCAAGGAAGGTAGCAGTAAACCATCTTCAAACAATGAGGGTAGGCCCAAGCAAGACAAAAGGGACAAGTTCACGCCCAAGGATAAGTGTTTCTTGTGTGATGGTTCCCATTGGGCCAGGGATTGCCCCAAGAGAAAGGCTCTCAATGCCCTACTCGAGGAGAAAGAAGACGATGAGGTGCATATGGGGTCCCTACAACAACTAAGTGCCATCAAGGCTAAGACAGAGATCAAGACCACAACCTCACAAAAAGGGCTAATGTACGTGGAGGTGCATGTCAAAGGTAAGCCCATTCGTGCCATGATAGACACAGGTGCTACGCACAACTTCGTCTCAATAGAAGAGGCGAAGAGACTTGGACTTAAAGGAATTAAGGAGGGAGGATGGCTTAAAGCCGTCAACTCCCAGGCCCGTCCCATACATGGTGTTGCTCGAGGGGTCGAGTTAAACATCGGGACCTGGAAGGGCACAGTTGACTTGTCGATAGTGCCCATGGATGATTTTCAAGTGGTGCTTGGTATGGATTTCTTACGAAGGGTTAAGGCCATACCCATGCCATTTATCAGCATGGTTTGCATTATGGAGGAAGGAACTCCATGCATGGTCCCAACTATACAAGGGACCAAGGACGGCCCAAAACTTCTTTCGGCTATACAGCTCGAGAAAGGAGTTAAGAAGGGGGAGACAACATACTTGGCAGCACTCTTAGAGCCTAAGGAAGATGGTCCAACTAAGGTGTTACCCAAGCCAATCGAGAAGGTTCTCGAAGAGTTCAAGGATGTGATGCCAAACGAGTTGCCCAAGAGGCTTCCACCTAGGAGGGAGGTGGATCATGCCATTAAGTTGGAGCCAGGCGTCAAGCCACTAGCAATGGCACCATATAGAATGTCACTGCCAGAATTGGAGGAGCTAAGGAAGCAACTCAAGGAATTGTTGGATGCGGGATTCATTCGCCCTTCTAAAGCTCCCTACGGTGCCCCGGTCCTTTTCCAGCGAAAGCATGATGGATCGCTTCGACTATGCATCGACTACAAGGCATTGAACAAGGTAACAATCAAGAATAAGTATCCCATTCCTTTGATAGTAGATCTATTTGATAGACTTGGTGGGGCAAGGTACTTCACCAAGTTAGACTTACGATCGGGGTACTACCAAGTCCGCATTGCGGAAGGTGATGAGCCAAAGACAACATGTGTAACGCGATATGGCTCATACGAGTTCTTGGTGATGCCATTCGGACTCACGAATGCCCCGGCTACATTTTGCACCCTTATGAACAAGATCTTCCACCCCTACCTCGATAAGTTCGTGGTGGTGTACTTAGACGACATCGTCGTCTATAGCAACACATTGGAGGAGCACGTTCAGCACTTGAAGATCATATTCAAGGAATTAAGGGACAATCAACTCTATGTCAAGAAGGAGAAATTTGCATTTGCACAAAAGGAAGTGATGTTCCTTGGTCACAAGATTAGAGGTGGAAGGTGCAGGCTATCCAAGAATGGGAGGCACCAACTAAAGTGACTGAGCTAAGGTCTTTCCTTGGCTTAGTTAACTATTATCGACGGTTCATTCAAGGTTACTCAAGAAGGGCAGCTCCACTTACAGACTTACTAAAGAAGAACCGACCATGGTTATGGTCAGACGCATGCAAAGAGGCCTTTGAGGACTTAAAGAAGGCCGTCATGGGGGAACCAGTGCTTACCCTACCCGACTATGGCAAACCATTTGAGGTGCACACAGATGCATCTGACTTTGCTATCGGTGGGGTGTTAATGCAAGAAAGGCACCCTATTGCCTATGAGAGCCGTAAGTTGAATGAGACAGAGCGGCGCTACACAGTCCATGAGAAGGAGATGACCGCGGTGGTGCATTGCCTAAGGACGTGGCGACACTACCTACTTGGGTTACGGTTTGTGGTGAAGACAGACAATGTTGCCACTAGTTACTTTCAAACCCAAAAGAAGTTAAGTCCTAAGCAAGCTAGATGGCAAGACTTCTTGGCAGAGTTCGACTTCGTCTTTGAGTACAAGCCAGGTAAGGCCAACGAGGTGGCTCATGCGCTTAGTAGAAAGGCGGAGTTGGCTTCTCTTAGCCAACCGGAGGGGGAACTTCTAGAGTTGATCAAGGGGGGCCTCCAACATGATCCTGTGGCTAAGAGCTTACTTGCCCTTACACGGGAGGGCAAGACACGAAGATTTTGGGAGCAAAATGGCTTGCTCTATGCTAAGAAGAGGAGACTCTACGTACCTAAGTGGAGTAACCTACGGGGGAACCTCATTCGTGAATGCCACGACACTAAATGGGATGGCCACCCAGGACAAAGGCGCACGCGGGCATTGTTGGAAGCGGCCTACTATTGGCCTCAGATGAGGGATGACATAGAGGCCTATGTGAGAACTTGTCTTGTATGCCAACAGGATAAGGTAGAGCAGCAACCACCCAGGGGACTACTGGAGCCACTTCCCATACCAGAAAGACCATGGGAGAGTGTCTCTATGGACTTCATCAGTGCCCTACCCAAGTCAGAAGGGTATGGATCAATAATGGTGGTGGTTGACAGATTTTCTAAATATGGCACATTTGTGGCTGCACCAAGGGATTGTACGGCGGAAGAAGTGGCAAGGCTATTTCTAAAGCACATCGTCAAACATTGGGGTGTGCCACAATCCATAATAAGTGATCGAGACCCTCGCTTCACGGGGAGGTTCTGGACAAAGTTGTTCAAGTTGTTGGGATCGTCACTACACTTCTCAACAAGCTTCCATCCCCAAACCGATGGGCAAACAGAGCGCATTAACAGCTTGTTGGAGCTCTACCTGAGGCACTTTGTGAGTGCTAACCAACATGACTGGGCCAAGTTGCTTGATGTGGCTCAGTTCTCTTACAACCTCCAACGAAGTGAGGCCAAGAACCAAAGTCCATTTGAGATTGCCACGGGACAACAACCCTTAACGCCAAACACGGTGATAACCGGCTACATAGGGAAGAGCCCTTCGGCGTTTAAGGTTGCCAAGGTGTCACGACCTGCCCAACATAGGCCCACGGGCCTAGCCCACCAAGCACATGGACTTAGGCCAATGGGCTAAGTAAGGTCCAAGTTCTAGAGTTTTCTACAAAGGTGTAGTAACTCTAGATATTTTATTTATAGAAGATATTTATAAGAGATATTTTGGGAGAGATTTCTAGAATTCTCCACTAAGGAGGTGGGAAGCTTCTAGTTTCCTCCCCAACCATTGGATGGAGGACATTTGTAAATATCTTAACCATCCATTGTAACTTGGGGTGCCTATAAATAGGTGTTGCCTCATTTGGCAAAGGCACTCACCAAGGACCAACCAAGAGTGTTCAACCAAGCAAGTGAGCTCTCAAGCCTTGTACTTAAGAGTTCTTTAGTGCAATACAAGTTCATTCTTCCCAAACTCACTCTTGTGTTCACTTCTTCTCTTCCCAAATCCCTTAAGGAGGGTGGTTAGGCTGACTTAGTGCTAGTGGGAGTGCTAAGTGCCGGTGCGGTTGCTTAGAAAGGTCTAAGGCCGTGACAGTTGTGGTATCAGAGCTTCGGTTGCGAGGGAGCCAAGCTTGTGGGATAAGAGGCAAGCGAGCTAAAACTATGGAATAGAGACCAACACCTACACAAGTAAGCAAAGAAAGAGTGAAGGCAAGTCCGTCGACGTTGGCGTTGCTATGGAGCCTCGATTAGCTCTAGGGGAGCAAGTATTGGCCGAGGTAAAGGGGTGCCTCGATGTTGCGGAGCAAAGTGGGGAGGAGCTCAAAGGTCATATGGAGCTTAGGGAGGAGCTTGATGGCCAGATGGGGGAGCTCAAGGGGTCCCTACAAGGTGCTCTCAACACCATAGTAAGTAACCAAGAGGAGATGGTTGCCACCTTGAAAGCTCAAGTGTGCAAGACGTTGGACAAGGTGAAAGCTCGTATTGGAGAAGAAGTACGGGAAGGTTGGGCTACGAGGAGGATAGCGGCGAGGGAAGCCACTACCTCCACTGACATGTCTAAAGGAGAAGCACTAAGGCATAAGCGTGATAAGAGGGATCGGTTCAAGCCTAGAGACAAGTGCTTCTTATGTGATGAGCTACATTGGTTTTGGGATTGCCCTAGGAGAAAAGTTCTCAGTGCCCTATTAGAGGAAGAGGGCGAAGAGGAAGAACCACCTTGCATGGGGTCACCAATGTAGCATGGTACCACCAGGGGCAAGACAGGGGTCGAGGCCCCTAACTCTCAAAAAGGGCTGATGTGTGGTAAAGTGTGCATCAATGAGAAGCCCACACAAGTGAAGGCAGATACGGGAGCCACACACAACCTCACCTTGACGGAGGAGTCAAAGGAACTTGGACCAAGGGTGTCCAAGGTGGAAGGGTGTCCTAAGGCTATCAACTCCAAAGAATGCCCTATACATGATGTTGCTCGAGTGGTCGAGATGAACATCAGGGCTAAAGAGGGTGATGAGCATGTGACAACTATGTGGCTCAAAGATGTCAATGCCCAGGATCGTCCCATAACTGATGCTCGAGGGGTTGAGATGAACCTTGGGACAAAAGAGATGAACCTTGGGACAAAAGAAGTTCTCCAACACCATCCAGGGGCTAGGTG
Organism: Macadamia integrifolia; assembly: GCF_013358625.1. Classification (NCBI taxonomy): domain Eukaryota; kingdom Viridiplantae; phylum Streptophyta; class Magnoliopsida; order Proteales; family Proteaceae; genus Macadamia; species Macadamia integrifolia. The sequence continues at coordinate 56,906 of NW_024868510.1, forward strand.
CTTACTTGCCCTTGCACGGGAGGGCAAGACTAGGAGAATTTGGGAGCAAGATGGCTTGCTCCATGCGAGAAGAGGAGGATGCAAACAAGAGGATGGAGACAACCAAACGACGTTGTAGGAGGCTCAACTTATGTGACTACAACAAAAGCCCCAATAGATATTGCTCATTTCAAGAGGGAGGCTAATTTGGTTGCTGATCCAATCATCCAAAGACACAAAGTACCTCCTTATATGGAGTATCTAGTCAAATGGAAGGGGCGACCAGAGAGCGAGACGAGATGGGAGACGACTGGCATGCTGAGACGCCTCGTGAATAAAAGTACCACAAGGAGGTTGCGACGAGGGCGTCGCAGATTTAGGTGGGGGAGAGTGTCACGACCTGCCCAACATAGGCCCACGGGCCTAGCCCACCAAGCACATGGACTTAGGCCAATGGGCTAAGTAAGGTCCAAGTTCTAGAGTTTTCTACAAAGGTGTAGTAACTCTAGATATTTTATTTATAGAAGATATTTATAAGAGATATTTTGGGAGAGATTTCTAGAATTCTCCACTAAGGAGGTGGGAAGCTTCTAGTTTCCTCCCCAACCATTGGATG
>NW_024868510.1:67500-75000 GCF_013358625.1 Macadamia integrifolia
ACACATTGTTGCACGCAACCTCGGGCACGGTTGGGGGTAAGGTTCCACTATCGCGCGCAGGGGTACAGGCTACCCCGCGCACATGGCTGGGGGCAAAGGTGCACACCGCACATAAGGCAGCAGGCAACAATGCACATTGCTGCTGGAAAGGCAGCTCAACCACACGAAAGGTGGTAGGCCCGGGTGCGCATGGCGGATGGCAATGGTGCAGGTAGCGCTCTCTGGGCTGCTGCCCGTGCTGCACTTCCACGCACATGGCTGCGACCACGGCTGCACAAGCCTCGCACATGGTTTCGCGCGTGGCAACACATGCCGCGCGGATGATTGCGTGCATGGCGCACATGACACGCAGATGGCTGCACAGTAGCGCCTAAGGTTACGTTCCACGCCGCACATGCCGCGCTTCTGGCCGCACTAACTCGCACAAGGTTGCTTGCATGGCCACACATGTCGCGCCCCTTGCTGCCCTACCGCTCGCAAGATTGCGTACATTTCTTCACACCACCCCCCAGGTTGCATGCATGGCTGCATGTGCCACGCCCATCGCTTCGTCGTCGCGCGCTAGGTTTCTGGATTTGCCGGAAGTGCCACGCAAGAGGTTGCAGGCACGGCTGCACCGCCACGCGCAAGGTTGCGTTGCGTGGTCCACATGCACCGCCCAAGAGTGCACTACCGCGTGCAAGTTCGCTGGCACGGCCTCCCATGCGTCGATATTGGTGGCTGGCATGGCCGCACATGCCACGGGCTTTTCAGCACATGGCTCGCGTAAGGTTGCACGCATTGTCGCACCATCGATCCTAGGTCTAGTCCACCGTGCACATAGCCGCACGCACGTGGCTCACACATGGGTGCTTCCGTGGCCCCCATGGCCCATGCAACAGAGGCTCCTTTGCGGCCTTCGGCTGCACACGAGGCACCGACTGCTGCACACGCCAAGGCCATGCCCGCACAACATAGTTTGGGTCTTTAAATCATGTTGTGTGAAACATCCCTTTGGGTTAGAAAAGCCATGCAATTGGCTATTTGGCACCCAAAGTACAATCATTTTCACTTAAACCCCACATTTCCATTTTTTTGGGTATTTTTCATTATGTTTCAATCATAAAATATTAAAAAATATCAAAATATGTTGGGATGGTCCAATATTTTTTCAGAACATTCTACCAACCTTTGGAAGACATCCGAAATTTATTTTTCAGAAAAATACATTAAAATGGATTTTTCATAGTTTTTTGAATTTAATATGTTTTTTAATATTAAAAAATTAATAAAAAAATAAATATTTATCCGAAGACGGCGATTTTTATATGAAAATAATCTTTGGATTTTTCCTTAATTTCTTACCAAGTTTCATTTGATTTGGATATTTGTAGCTCAAAATATAGAACGATATATTTTTGGGGGGTGGTCATGTCTCCTTCTGGAAATGGGCAAAGAGAATAAGAGCTACCTTGAGGGAGGGGGGTGTCACTCCCAGGGTGGTTTTTGAGGGGCCGCACCGAGGGGCAGCAGACGATGAGGGGACATGGTAGGCAATCCGAAAAGACCCATGGCATGGTAAAAGAAGTGAAATGGCACGTGGGTTTCGATGAGTTGGCCCTCGGTGTGCGCTGAGGCCTGCCACTGCGTGCGGCTGGACGTGCATGGCCACCTATCTTCCGTGCCATGTGCCCACAGCTGGTGTAACGTGTGCCAGTCACCGGAGCATGCCCTACGAAGATGGACGTGCTTGCGAATGGTCAGCCCTTCTGTCATGCAACGCCGCCCCCTTCTTCCGTATAGCTTTGCCTGCCACCGTGGCCTACTGGGCGCACATGGACGGGTACCATGCGCTGTCACGCCCCAACTTCTGATGTCACATGTGCCCCTCGACGCATAGCATTTCCAAGGAAGGTGTGGTTTGTGAGAACATGTACATGGCACGTCCGTCCCGACAGTCTTCCCCTCTGCCGCATAAAGTTGCTTGCCATTGTGTGCTGCTGGGCGCGAAAGCTGCCTGCCTTGCGCTGCAATGCCTCCACATCTTGCGCCGCATGTGTCAAACGCCGCATAGCATGACCAAGAGTGGCATCGCCTGTTCCAAACGCCTTCACGGTATGTTGGTTTCGAATATTTTACCCTTGGTGTGCGTTGCGCCTACCACGGCGTGCTGCTTTGCCCTCGTGGTTGCCTAATATATACCGCTATGTCGCAACAGTTGTTGCCTCCTGCGGTCGTAGCTGCAACGAAAGCCCAACAAAGGCTTGGCATGTATGTGAAAACAAGTACATGGCTCGTTTGTCCAGATGGTCAGCCTATCTGCCGCACGCCAATGCCAGTAACCATGTACTGCTGGGTGCCCTTCGCTCCCTACCTACCGCTGCCATGCCCCCATAGTTGCTGACACGTGTCCGTCGCTGCACAGTAGTTTCCAGAGAGGCATGGCATTTGAAAACAAGGAAATGGCCAATGCTGGGTGTGCATGGCTCCTTGCATATCTGCTGCCCCATATGCCAGTAGCCACGCAGCATTTCCAAGAGTTGCATGGCATGTGAAGGACAGCAACATGGCATGATGAGGGTCAGGATGATTAGCCCCTTGTTTTGCACCTTGGCCGGTCAATGCGTGCTGGTGGGTTTGCATGGCTGCCTGCACACTGCAGTTACACCCTCATTGTAGCCTACTGCAACTTTTGCTAGTTTTGTACAGCATGCCCAAGGGAGTCATGGCATGTGAAAAACGTGCAAATGAAGCATTGGCCCCGTTGATTAATCCCATCTAGTCACCGTGGTAGTTTGACGTGCTTTGCTTCCTTCCATGTGTAGTTGTGCTAGTGCCACTGTTTATGAGCGTGGTTGAAGTCACACATTTGCACCCTTCTTTGCTCTATGGCTTGTTGTCATATGTAGGTCATGGTGCAAGGGGTGGGGTGTTATCTACATTTTACGGAATCATTGGTCAAGTCAATGTGCACAATAAATATTTGGTTGGTCCCTCCCCCCCATCCTATTGTTTTTTGTTTTTTTAAATTGCACTATCATGGGTTTGTTGCTTGCAAGGGTTTTTTCATGGTCAGTTTTGTGGCCTATGCTATTTGGAGAAGTGCATTTCTAAGTCGGGCCTAGGTGTGGAGGTGCTTGCATGCCTTTTTGCGTCAAGTGTTGTAATACAACAATGACGTGTGGGTCTCTGGAGAACATAGGTTGCAAGCTTGTAGGTGGTGGTAGATCATGATTCCCTCCCCCTCCTTGCTTTTAAAAAAATCTCCATTCTCGTGGGTATGTTGCTTGCAAGAGTTTTGTCATGCTCGGTTTTGTGGCCTTTTGGTATTGGGAGGAATGCATTTCTAAGTCGTGCCTAGGTGAAGGTGTTTGCGTGCCTCATGCCGCAAGTGTTATAATGCGACATTAACGTGGGTCTCTGGAGAACATAGGTTTGCAAGCTTTTGTAGGTGGAGACAGATCACGAGTCCCTCCCCCTCCCCTGCCCCCACTTTTGTTTTTAAAAAGAAAATTGCATTCTCGTGGGTTTGTTGCTTGCAAGAGTTTTTTCCCATGCTTGGTTTTGTGGCCTTTATGGTATTTGGAGAAATACATTTCTAAGTCGTGCCTGGGTGTAGAGGTATTTGCATGCCTCCTGCCGCAAGTGTTATAATGCGACATTAACGTGGGTCTCTGAAGAACATAGGTTTGCAAGGTTGCAGGTGGAGACAGATCACGAGTCCCTCCACTTCCCCCTCCCCCCCACACTTTTGTTTTTAAAAAGAAAATTGCAAGCTTGTAGGTGGAGATAGATCTCAAGTCCCTCGACCCCTGTTGATTGTTGTGATTTTCGTGCTTAGCGGGGCTATTGATTTTTCTTCTACCAAATCCTTATTACGTTGTAGTAGGTTTGGCGGTGGATTGTGTCGGTAGTGGACGCAATGCGCGTGAGTGGCTATTGTTTTTCTTGTGCTTGTGGGCTCTTTGCTTGTGTATTGAACCACCATGCATAGATACCTCTATGGGTCGCGATGGGCCAAAAGTGTCTTTGTCAAGAGCATGAAAATTGTTCTTGTGTTGCTTACCTAGTTGGATGGAAAGATGTTGCCCCTTCACTCTCATTTCATCCCTCTTGCCTGCCCTTGTGGTTGGTGTGAGGTGGCTTGGCATACGATGCATATGTCCACTTTCTTTGTGTAGTGGTGCACGTGCACTGTTTGTGCTATAGGATGCGGGACACTTTGTGGGGCAAGGTGGATGTGTGTGTGTGTCCTCTTGAATCCTTTGGTTGCGCCTCGTTGCACAAGAACGATAAACTGCCATTAATGTATGGAGCAGCATCACCCAATGCACAGTTGGGGATGTGGTTCATATAGTTCTTTGGCGTCGGGAAGGAAAGTTACCTGGTTGATCCTTCCAGTAGTCATATGCCTGTCTCAAAGATTAAGCCATGCATGTGTGAGTATGAACTAATTTAGACTGTGAAACTGCGAATGGCTCATTAAATCAGTTATAGTTTGTTTGATGGTATCTGCTACTCGGATAACCATAGTAATTCTAGAGCTAATACGTGCACCGAACCCCGACTTATGGTATCTTCCCGTCGCTAAGGAGGTGGGAAGCTTCTAGTTTCCTCCCCAACCGTTGGATGGAGGACATTTGTAAATATCTTAGCCATCCATTGTAACTTGGGGTAGGTGTTGCCTCATTTGGCAAAGGCACTCACCAAGGACCAACCAAGTGTGTTCAACCAAGCAAGTGAGTTCTCAAGCCTTGTACTCAAGAGTTCTCTAGTGCTATACAGGTTCATTCTTCTCAAACTCACTCTTGTGTTCACTTCTTCTCTTCCCTAGTCCCTTAAGGAGGGTGGTTAGGCTGACTTAGCGCTAGTGAAAGTGCTAAGTGCCGGTGCGGTTGCTTAGAAAGGTCTAAAGCATCGACAACGTGCTCTTGAGTGGCCCAAGTGTGTGCCTACGCATGCCCTCAAGTGTTGGCTACGTGTGCCCACGTGTACACAGTGAATGGCCACACAATACCCCAAGTGTTGACTACAAGTGCACAATGAATGGCCCAAGTGTTGCCTAGATGTGCCCATGCTGCCCACAACTGTTGCCCAAGTGTGCAACCAAGTGTGCCTGTGCATGCTCTTGAATGCCCCAAGTGTCGCCTTAAATGTGCCTATACGTGCCCGCAAGTGTTGAATAAGTGTGTCTAAGCGTGCACCCTAGTGTAGCCCAAGTGTCGCTTAATTGTGCTCTTGAATGCCGCAAGTGTGCACATATACGTGCCCATGACAATGCCAATGCGTGCCCCCCTAAGGGTGCCTAAGTGCATATGAAGGCAGTGCACAAGGCGGCAGTACCGCACGCAGGGCCGCACAATGTGTGTGCATGGTGGCAGGCATGGCTGCACTACCATGCGGAAGGCAGCTGGCATGGACGCACAAGGTGTAGGCATCGCCGAGGGCATGGTTGCACTAGCGTGCTAAGTCTGCTGGCGTCGAGGTAGGCTGCCGCGCACATGGATGCGGGCGTTGCTGCAATACCGCACACATGGTTGCACGCAACCTCAGGCACGGTTGGGGGTAAGGTTCCACTATCGCGCGCACATGGCTGGGGGCAAAGGTGCACACCGCGCGTAAGGCGGCAGGCAACAACGCACATTGCTGCTGGAAAGGCTGCTCAACCGCACGAAAGGTGGTAGGCCCGGGTGCACATGGTGGATGGCAATGGTGCGGGCAGTGCGCGCTGGGCTGCTGCCCGTGCCGCACTTCCACGCACATGGCTGCAACCACGGCTGCACAAGCCTCGCACACACGGTAGGTAGGGAGCGAAGGGCACCCAGTAGCACACAGTTGCTGGCATTGGCGTGCGACAGATAGGCTGACCATCTGGACAAACGAGCCATGTACTTGTTTTCACATACATGCCAAGCCTTTGTTGGGCTTTCGTTGCAGCTACGACCGCAGGAGGCAACAGCTATCACGACATAGCGGTATATATTAGGCAACCACGAGGGCAAAGCAGTACACCGTGGCAGGCGCAACGCACACTAAGGGCAAAATCTTCGAAACCAACATACCGTGAAGGCGTCTTGCACAGGCGATGCCACTCTTGGTCATGCTATATGGCGTTTGACACATATGGCGTAAGATGTGGAGGCACTGCAGCGCAAGGCAGAGGGGAAGACTGTCGGGACGGATGCGCCATGTACATGTTCTCATAAACCACACCTTCCTTGGAAATGCTATGCATCGAGGGGCACATGTGACATCAAAAGTTGGGGCGTGACAGTGCATGGTACCCGTCCATGTGCGCCCAGCAGCCCACGGTGGCAGGCAAAGCTATGCGGAAGAAGGGGGCGGCGTTGCATGACAGAAGGGCTGACCATTCGTAAGCACGTCCACATTCGTAGGGCATGCTCTGCCGTGACTGGCACACGTTACAGCAGCTGCGGGCACATGGCACGGAAGGCAGGCGGCCATGCGCGTCCACCCGCACGCAGTGGCAGGCCTCAGCGCACACTGAGGGCCAACTCATCGAAACCCACGTGCCATTTCACTTCTTTTACTATGCCATGGGTCTTTTCGGATTGCCTACCATGCCCCCTCATCGTCTGCTGCCCCTCGGTGCGGCCCCGCAAAAACCACCCTGGGAGTGGCACCCCCCTCCCTCAAGGTAGCTCTTATACTCTTTGCCCATTTTCAGGAGACATGACCACCCCCCAAAAATATACCGTTCTATTTTTTGAGCTACAAATATCCAAATCAAATGAAACTTGGTAAGAAATTAAGGAAAAATCCAAAGATTATGTTCATATAAAAATCGCCGTCTTCGGATAAATATTTATTTTTTTATTAGTTTTTTAATATTAAAAAACATATTAAATTCAAAAAACTATGAAAAATCATTTTAATGTATTTTTCTGAAAAATAAATTTCGGATGTCTTCCAAAGGTTGATAGAATGTTCTGAAAAAATATTGGACCATTCCAACATATTTTGATATTTTTTAATATTTTTTGATTGAAACATTACGAAAAATACCCAAAAAAATGGAAATGCGGGGTTTAAGTGAAAATGATTGTACTTTGGGTGCCAAATAGCCAATTGCGTGGCTTTTCTAACCCAAAGGGATGTTTCGCACAACATGATTTAAAGACCCAAACTATGTTGTGCGGGCATGGCCTTGGCGTGTGCAGCAGTCGGTGCCTCGTGTGCAGCCGAAGGCCGCAAAGGAGCCTCTGTTGCATGGGCCATGGGGGCCACGGAAGCACCCATGTGTGAGCCACGTGCATGCGGCCATGTACATGGCAGACTAGACCTGGGATCGATGGTGCGGTAATGCGTGCAACCTTACGCGAGCCATGTGCCGAAATACCCGTGGCATGTGCGGCCATGCCAGCCACCAATATCGATGCATGGGAGGCCGTGCCAGCGAACTTGTGCGCGATAGTGCACTCATGGGCGGTGCATGTGGACCACGCAATGAAAAATATTGCGCGGTGGTGCAGCCGTGCCTACAACCTCTTGCGTGGCACT
>NW_024868510.1:85000-87500 GCF_013358625.1 Macadamia integrifolia
CAGCTGTCGTGAAATGGCAGTATATGTTAGGCAACCACGAGGGCAAAGCAGCACGCCGTGGCAGGCGCAACGCACACCAAGGGCAAAATCTTCGAAACCAACATACCGTGAAGGTGTTATGCACAGGCGATGCCACTCTTGGTCATGCTGTACAGCGTTTGACACATGCGGTGGAAGATGTGGAGGCACTATAGCACAAGGCAGGCAGCCATAGCGCCCAGCAGCACACAATGGCAAGCAATTGTGTGCGGTAGAGGGGAAGACTATCGGGACGGACGCACCATGTATATGTTTTCACAAACCACACCTTCCTTGGAAATGCTATGCGTTGAGGAGAACATGTGGCATCAGAAGTTGGGGTGTGACAGCGCATGGTACCCATCCATGTGCGCCCAGCAGCCCACGGTGGCAGGCAAAGCTATGCGGAAGAAGGGGGCGGCGTTGCATGACAGAAGGACTGACCATTCGCAAGCACGTCCACCTTCGTAGGGCATGCTGTACCATGACTCGCACACGTTACAGTAGCTGCGGGCACATGGCACGGAAGGCAGGCAGTGGCAGGCCTCAGCGCACACCGAGCGCCAACTCATCGAAACCCACGTGCCATTTCACTTCTTTTTCCATGCCATGGGTCTTTTCGGTTTGCCTACCATGCCCCCTCATTGTCTGATGCCCCTCGGTGCAGCCCCTCGAAAACCACCCTGGGAGTGGCACCCCCCTCCCTCAAGGTAGCTCTTATACTCTTTGCCCATTTCCAGAAGGAGACATGACCACCCCCCAAAAATATACCGTTCTATTTTTTGAGCTACAAATATCCAAATCGAATGAAACTTGGTAAGAAATTAAGGAAAAATCCAAAGATTATTTTCATATAAAAATCGCCGTCTTCGGATAAATATTTATTTTTTTATTAATTTTTTAATATTAAAAAACATATTAAATTCAAAAAAATATGAAAAATCCATTTTAATGTATTTTTCTGAAAACTAAATTTCTGATGTCTTCCAAAGGTTGATAGAATGTTATGAAAAAATATTGGACCATTCCAACATATTTTGATATTTTTTATTATTTTATGATTGAAACATTACGAAAAATACCCAAAAAAATGGAAATGCGGGGTTTAATTGAAAATGATTGTACTTTGGGTGCCAAATAGCCAATTGCATGGCTTTTCTAACCCAAAGGGATGTTTCACACAACATGATTTAAAGACCCAAACTATGTTGTGCGGGCATGGCCTTGGCGTGTGCAGCAGTCGGTGCCTTGTGTGCAGCCGAAGGCCGCAAAGGAGCCTCTGTTGCATGGGCCATGGGGGCCACGGAAGAACCCATGTGTGAGCCACATGTATGCGGCTATGTGCACGGCGGACTAGACCTGACATTGATGGTGCGGCAATGCGTGCAACCTTATGCTTGCCATGTGCTGAAATACCCGTGGCATGTGCGGCCATGCCAGCCACCAATATCGACGCATGGGAGGCCGTGCCAGCGAACATGCGCGGTAGTGCACTCATAGGCGGTGCATGTGGACCATGCAACGTAACCTTGCGCGCGGCGGTGCAGCCGTGCCTGCAACCTCTTGCCGGCAAATCCCGAAACCTAGCACGCGACGATGAAGCGATGGGCGTGGCACATGCAGCCATACGTGCGACCTGGGGGGCGGTGTGAAGCAATGCCAGCAACCTTGCATGAGTTAGTGCAGCCAAAAGCGCGGCATGTGTAGCGTGGAACGTAACCTTGGGCGGGACTGTGCAGCTATCTACGTGTCATGGGCGCCATGCACGCAATCATCCGTGCGGCATGTGTTGCCATGCGTGAAACCATGTGCGAGGCTTGTGCAGCCGTGGTCGCAGCCATGTGCGTGGAAGTACGGCACGGGCAGCAGGGCCTACCACCTTTCGTGCAGTTGAGCAGCCTTTCCAGCAGCAATGTGCGTTGTCGCCTGCCGCCTTACGCGCGGTGTGCACCTTTGCCCCCAGCCATGTGCACGCGGTAGCCTGCACCCCTACGCGCGATAGTGGAACCTTACCCCCAACCGTGCCTGAGGTTGCGTGCAACCATGTGTGCGGTATTGCAGCAACGCCCGCATCCATGCGTGCGGCAACCTGCCTCGACGCCAGCAGACTTAGCGCGCTAGTGCAACCTTGCCCTCGGCGATGCCTACGCCTTTTGCGTCCATGCCAGCTGCCTTCCGCGCGGTAGTGCAGCCATGCCTGCCACCATGCATGCACATTGTGCGGCCCTGTGTGCGGTACTGCCGCCTCGTGCACTGCATTCATATGCACTTAGGCACCCTTAGGGGGGCACGCGTTGGCATTGTCATGGGCACGTATATGTGCACACTTGCGGCATTCAAGAGCACAATTAAGCGACACTTGGGCTACACTTGGGTGCACGCTTAGACACACTTATTCAACACTTGCGGGCACATAGAGGCACATTTAAGGCGACACTTGGGGCATTCAAGAGCATGCACAGGCACACTTGGGTGCACACTT
>NW_024868511.1:0-14640 GCF_013358625.1 Macadamia integrifolia
AAAAAAAAAAAAAAAGAACAACCATAATCTCAACCCACCTAAGAATAGAATTTTAGGGTAGGTACGTTTAAAGCCCATTTAGAAGCCGTTTAGACTTAAATAGGTCCGTAGCCCAATTATAGCCCGATTAAAATCCGACACCGACTAACCCGATTATAAACCGTACCATGTCCCCAAAAACTAAGCCCGTTTACTTAAACGAGCATCTATAGTGTAAGGCTTTCAAGTGGTCAAGCCCGATTAAGCCCGACAGAATCTGGCCCGACCCGACCGGTTGACACACCTAACCATACATATTGCTCAATCCCAATGCACAAGGCCAAAACATTCCATGTAAAGGGATATACAAACCAAGTATGTAAATATTGATGTTTAACAATGCAATTAATAGGTTAGTTGTTAAATTATGGTCGCAAACCTCAATTGTGTTAATCGATAGGATGAGATCAGCATACATCAATCAATGTACCTTTCGAGTGATAGGTACATGCACTTCTTCAACGGGAGAGTGATAGAAAAAGAAAGAGAGACAGAGACAGAGAGAGAGGGAAAGAGTGATATATATATATAGAGAGAGAGAGAGTATCAGCTTCGTTTCAAATATTGTGTATTCCCCGTCGGAAGTTTCCTTTCCTCCAATAATTATATATAATTAAACTGTCGCAGGTCTACTATAAGTTTACGGCTCAAACTCCGCTGTTCACACTCAGTTTTGATATTCGAGTAGGTCGATCCCGCAAAATCTAGATTTAGGACGTATGATTGACACTCGAGATGTAAGCAGGGTTGCATCTCTGTTACTCATTTACTTCATCGTCCCTACCGCACTTGGAGAGTATGATGATTACACGTGTTGGGGATAGGGTAATTGGATTTGGCTCGTCTCCCTCCCTCCCAAGTCCGAACGAAGGAAACAAACCATTTCTTTGAGATATATCTTGGGAGCTGAAACATGGACGTGTTCTAAGAGCTAACAGATCTTATTCCTACCATCTTTTATTTGTTTGTACTTTCTTCTCTTACTTAATTTCATCTTTCTTCACAGTATTGTTAGCTTTTCAGAAGAAAAGCATAATTTAGCAGCAAAAACAGACGCAGAGAGAGAGAGAGAGAGAGAGAGAGAGAGAGAGAGAGAGAGAGAGAGAGAGAGAGAGAGAGAGAGAGAGAGAGAGAGAGAGAGAGATAATAGAGATGGGAAAGTATAGGGTGATGCACGATGCTAGGGTGAGGATCGTTGCTCAGTTTCATTCCCAATGCCCTCAGACATCCAGGTTGTAATACCACCATCCGTGCAACCCATACAACAACTGCCACCACCAAGAGAACCTATCTCATAGCGACGGCGGCACCACTACCACCGGGAAAGGCATGGCTCCCCAAGTCTCGCCCAGGTTGTGTACTTCCTGCGTGAATGTTGTGGGTTTCAACAATACTTATTTCATTATTTATCCCATTATTGTATGAATCAAAACCAGTGATGGAAACAAATAAAGAAAAATTCCATTTTTTAGAAGAAGGTTTTTATCAAAGTGATTTTCACCCTTTCTGACTTATTAAATCCAGACTGAGGAAATTCGTTGTCTGATATGGGTTTAATATTGAATGATTCTGACTTCTTCCTGTTCTATTGTTAACATTCATCAATATTTCGATCTTTGAAACACGGATTGAGATATTTAACTGATGATAACAAGATGTTATTTCGTTTCCTTCTGCTTCTTCTTCAGATCATCTTGTCATCCATTGTTTTCTTCACTGTTCTTCTTCTTCAGATATGTTCCCTCCTTCGTGTCGTCACAGACAGAGATAGAGAGATGGTACCACTTCTACCAGAGGTCGAGGGTAGTTCTTCATGACAGTAACAAGCTACCGCTCTGGTACAAAATAGGCCATCGGCTACCTGAATCTCCGATGCTGTTTTTGTTTTTTGCTCCTTTTTTTCACTTTTTATCCTTTCCGCTTGTGGAGTGAGAATGCAATGACGACATATGAGGGTGTGGGACGCGAATTTCGAAAAAATTATATATTAATTAAAAAAAAAATGTTTGCTCATACCCAATTCTGGTACTACAGTTTTGAGATTTCAAAACCTTATGTTACACCATCCATTGGATTTTACAGAGGACAGATGTCATAATCTTATAGTAAATTGGACGGGAATTGGATAGTTTAGAATATAAGACATTCCACATCTAGGGTTGGGGGTATTGCCTGTCATTGCCCATCACCGAAACCGTGAACTTTTTTTCTTGGGTAATGCCGATACCACAAACCACTTTACAATAACCATAGTTGTTTTACAACTTTCATTAATCACACTAATTGCTACCTTTGGAATCTTGAAGAGGACAGTAGTGGCAATGTCAATTGTTTTCGAGGAAATTTTTTCATCTTCTGCTAATAGTACCTTCATTATCTGGATTAATTGATTGTATTTTCGGAGATCAACCTCATCTCTGATAGCGTCCTCTGCTACTTCCCCATACATTTCGAATGTATTCCAATTACCAAACACACCATATAAACCCCCCTGCTATATGTCCTTATCTAACCATCTTCGGTGTCCATGGTCCTATACAAATGGTACCCTTGATGACCTTCCATTGCATCAGAAAGAAACAAACATTCTCCAATAACAGACCCCCTGTCCTCATCTCCTACCTTCAACATCAATTCGGGCAACTGTCCAGCTCGTCATACTCGCAAAACTGTTACTAATAATCTTATTTTCTCTAGAGGATCATCCCATATGGTAAGACACAACTGTCCCAGTGGCAGTCATGTCTGGAGAATTTAGGGTCACACCCGATACTTCCTACTATATTGGTTTTTAATCTATTCACTTGTTTCCTCTCAATTTTGGGTCATTTATTCGTTCAATAAGCCTTCATTACAATTTAGAATATCCATGAGTTATTGATGGCCTTTCATTAAATCCAACCCATAGAACTAGGAGTAATATAGCTGACTGCCTTATTTACTTTGAACTATCCTTAGTTTATCCCGGGTGCAACAAGCATGATCCACAGGATATGGAGGACTTCGAAATGTGTTGGAAATAGATGACATGCTGCCAACTTCTACGAAAGTATACCTAGCAACTAGCTTCTATTATGATCTCTTCCCTCGTTATTTTCATACTCTTTTCTCAATGCCAATACCTTGGACGAGGAGCGGGTCCAATACCACTATATATGCAATTAGTGTTTTTCAAGAAAATGCAATTAGTTGTTTTCAATCCACACTTTCTCGCACTTGAGATTCTTGAAGATTCAAACTTCAAAAATATACCCCAACCAAATAAATAGGGTTAGCCGACCAGCCAATCTTGACTTAGTTGATTCTATATCACTGAAACATTATAGGACCCATAAACATTTAACGGATTTCATCCCTACCATTGCACTCATGACATGTTCACACATTATAAAATGTATGTCAGCATTTCCTACATGCATTTATTGGTTGGGAGGATAGTCATTCACCAGGTTAAATACAACTTCAACAATCATTACATAACACATCTAGAGGGGAATGAAATAACCAATTACAACTCCAACATAAATGAAAATCAAGGACTGCATCATCGACATCCCGCACCACAATACCTGTTTCGACGATTTATGACCATTCGATCGTCCCTCAATCGAACATCTACTGCTCATCCCAAATATAACGTCACTACAGTTAGCAAAATTTCTCCCATCTGATACACCACGTTCATTCCAAATGTTACTTCGAACTTAAAATTTTTGCCACTCATGTTCCGCTTCATCTACAATGTTGTATGACTTAAATACAACACCTCGATACCCAGTCACTTGCCTGCTTCATTGCACCCAACTATCGTATATTCCTCGGTTATAACCCTCATAAACAACATAAAACTTCCTCGACATCGTCAAAGACCAACCTACAAAAAATTCAAATGAAATTTAACTTGTATTCAATTCTCCCCAAAATGTCATATCCTATATCAAACCATAACTGACATGATATCAAATTTCTAACAACCACATACTGAACTCAATCTCCCATAGACTAAACTCATATAAGATGAGGACAATATTTATATTACATCCACAAAACCATTTTACATTACCAATTATAGGCATGTTGCTTTACATGAATCAAGTGCTGCTACCCCAAAACACATGACTTGTAAATTCTAACAAACCTCAACCGCAGCTAATAAATTGTGGGTTCCTCTTTCTAATATAAGATGCCCCCATAACATTGTTAACAACAACATTCCATTATCGATATACCTCAACATAAGGAGTAGACAACTAATGACAAATTATTTAACATAACTAACCTTACACCAACATTGGTACTTTGTCTTGCACAATAATATATGGGTTGGAGTTGGCCGGTTTTGTATAACAATGGCACAACTAATATTTGAAATTTTTTCCTTATGTCATATACATTTACTTATCGATTACATATTAAATACTAACATACACAATGTTATGTTATGCAATGACATTCAATCATAAATAGAGCACAACAGAAACAACATGCATTCAACTTCCCATTTATTTTGAACCAACTTAATCCCACATATGTTAATTCATCCCTCCAACCACAAAATGCTCCACCCCCCCCCCCCCCCCACCTCACCCCACCCCACCCCACCCCACCCCAGTATTACAGATCCCCAATTTCACTATCATACTTCTCCCAACAAATTTAACCTCTATACTAAACTTATTCCCTTACTGAATCATTTGCAAAAATATTATTATTAGGCATACATCCACGATATGTACAACATTCAGCCATCAAATTGACTGCCTAAACCTATTTAATTGTTTACCACACAGCTTCACTGAAATAAATTGTAACCCAACCAACCCCATTACATATGCTCCGGCTAATATTAAAATTGGGAAGCATATCAATCCATTACTTTAAAAAAGAATAAAAGATAACCAAAAAAAAAAAAAAAAAAACCAATACAAGAGACAAAATTAAATAACCCTTCGGCATAGGAATTTATCCCATCATAACCCTGTAAACATTTCATTTACAACGGCTGATCATATCCGTCATATGATATATGTTAAACCTACACTTCCATTTTCTTTCTTACCCTCTTTCTCTCAAATCGTTCAACAGAAATTTGCCAACTATTCCGCAAACTAAATAATACCCTATTTCGGATCTCCCTACATCACAAAAAACCCTAACTCTATTGACCGATCTTCATATAAATTTCACTACAAAATTCAACAGGACATTATATTACATACCACATAAATCAATCATTCACCATTAAATTCCACTGCAACACACAAATTTTTTTCAACCATTTTCAACAAACCAACAAAACTTAGCAAAAATTTAAAAATAAAACCACAGTTTCAAACACGTCTTCTTCTTAAATTGCACCTTACAGATGAAATAATCCCTCCCTAGTATTACCTCACAAAATTCGTCCGCCTGAATTTTTCACAGCAATTATCAGCCAAAATGAACGGTGCTTCTTCAAATTCTTCAACTTTACATCAAGCCAACGACAGACCTTCAAGGTCTCGCGATCTCTTCATGTAGTACATCCCGACCACAACACACACACTACCGCGCACAAGTACCCTCTACTTTAGGGTGTTGTGACCTTTCCACTTCTCCGTTGAGATACTTCTCACATCACTGGAGTGATTTTCAACCTTCTCCTCCAACTTCCAACTTTGGAACTCCTTTCCGGACATAACTTTTCTTTTAACCTACTTCTCCTACCAGAGATCTTTTCATGTAATAATTCCTTAATTTATACAAGTATAGTACATCTTTTTTGTCTCATTTATTTGATATTTACACGTTTAAAATTTGTACCGTTTGTTTTCTTTTTTCACCAACTTTTTTTTCATCATATCGTTCAAAATTGTTTGCTATTTAAAACCTGTACCGTCCATTTTTTTTGTTTCCCGTTCATATTTTTGCTAACTTTGTTCCAAATAAAAACCGAACTAAATAAAACTAATAATAAAATTATTGAGTATGAGATAATAAATAGATGAATTGATTCTCCATTGATTTCAATAGTGAGAAGATTTTTTATTATAAAGGGAATTGTTGCAAATATATGAGATTATGAATAAGGAAACTGAATTGTAACAATGCTTCCATTGAGCTCCTTGCTCGCTATATAAAATATAATCAGACACCTAAATAAATGGTTTAACAATATGGTTCATTTTGGGATTTCAATATCTTCTCATTGATTAGTTATCTCCTTATTTCATATTAGCTATCTCCCCTTTACAATAATTTGATTTATAATAATGATTTCGCTACAAAATCTATTTATCAATTGATTTCAATAGTAGTTATCTTCCCTCTACAATTTATTCGACTTTGTTCCAATTACAACATCAACACATAAAATTTTATTTATTTATTTATTTATTTTGTGAGAAACACATCAAATCAAGTTCTCAAAAATAAATCAATCAAAACCGATAATAACCTGATATTGAAAAAGTAAAATAAATCAAATTCGTATGAACTGAAACCAGGTTGACCTGACGATTTGCGCCCCTATTTTCACTTTTGCAGCTTTATAAGGAAACCCCGAACCCAAACCCCACATGAGAAGGAAGATTCAATCCCAACTACCAATAGGCTAGGACCACCGGTAGGTACAGTGATGTCAACCGACCGGTTTCAGTTAAACCTAATTGGGCCTTAACTTGGCATTGTTTCTTCTTGTATAAGTATCGAGTCTCGTAGTCTGGGGGATGGACACGTTTTTTATTCTATATGTTGATTATCAGTTCATAACCGGGGCATTAAACAGGATAATTCACTAATCGGGCTACAAATACTCCTTTAAGAGGATATGATTAGGCTAGATAGGCTTAATCATGCTATGAACAATCGGTTACAATATTCGCTCAGTCGTGGTTGAGCAATCATCGATCCAGTACCTTGCGCCGAGAATGCCTAATTATTAATCTATCGGTGCTTGAACCCAACATGTTTAACAGTGGATCGGTTTAGGTCAGGCTTACAAGTGTGAGAAATGGGAAAGATTGGTTGCGTTTCTTTTCTAAGTTCTCATTTACCTCTCATCAATAGTATGCAAGATTATCTAAGGTCAGCCAACTGACTGGGCCATTAGCGGATGAATTGGCCAAGGCACCTCACAGAGCCCACTTGGAAAAGTGGAAGGGAGGAGCCCACAGAGCCCAAACAGAGGAAATGAAGAAGAGAGCCCAAAGGGTCAAAGCACATTTGTAAACAGAGGAAAAGGGTGCTCACACAGCCCACAGCCCAATTGAAAAAACCGAGGGTGCATGGGATCCCATTTGAGAGATCGGGCTACTATTGGACTTGTAACGGGTTAATTCGGTTTAAGACCGAACACAAACCAACCCGAATCAGTACTACGCCCAATAAGGTGAAACCGATATAACCTGGAACCAAATTGGTCTAAACCTGAAACATCGTATATTGCCCGACAGGTTCGGCCTTGGTTTTCACGAGCTTGAAACCAGTTCTACTCAACCAAAACTGGACGGAACCAACAGATTGACACCTCTATGCCCAAATTTTGGATAAGTATACGTGCAAGAGACAGTTGTTATTTCTATTCACCCATGGTGAAGATAGAATCCCTTCAACTAGGGGTGTAAGTTCAGCCCTGGGGATCCAAACCCGTCCTAACCCACCCTGAGTCCAAACCCTGTCTAACCTGACCCAACCCTCTGTGGGGTTGGGCTGGGCCTGGATTGAGACATAGAAAACCCAGCCCAATCCTAACCCACCCTGAGTCTAACCCTGATTATTATTGTGTTTAACTAATAATGTTTTCTCACCCTGGTGTACATTGTATGACTATATAATGTATTTTAAACATTGGGCTTGGAACATTGGACTTTAATTTCTTAAACTTTCAACTAGAGAACAAGTCTTGTTTCTCTCTTACATTGGATTTTGCATTCACTTTTGAGTTTTCTATTATAATAAATGGAATTATTGAAATTTAGAATTAAAAATGTTGATTTGATTTTTTTTTTTTAACATTTTAACATTGCACATGTTGACAATAAACAACTCCACTTGCCTAATATTTTGGGTTAGGCTTGGCCTATTTGGTGATTTGGTGACAATTTTCAACCTGGATTTCCATCGTGGTCAAGATTTAACTAGGCCCATAATGTCATTGGATCATGTTGTATGAATGAAGAAAATAACTAAAACATGGAAAAAAAGCTTTTCTAAGCTTTTGAAAAACCGACAAGAGAACTTCATCAGTAGAAGTTTCTTTAGACTCTTAGTACATGCCAACACTTTGAGGAATTTAGGGGGTGGAGGGTCAGTTACGGTCAATGTTTTTCAGAGTTTGAATGTAGCAAAATGGTTTGAAGAATTGGAATTGGAATTGAAATCATAATTGAATATAACTTATTGGAATGTGATTCCACTAAGAAGACCATCTAGGGTCGACCCAACCCTGAGCCCTGTATGGTTGGGCCCAAGCAAGAACCCGATAGGGTTGGGTTGAGTTTGGGGACCTAGGGTTGGATTAGGATTTTAAGCAACTCGGCCCAACCCGACCCTGTTTCCCCCTACCTTCAACCATGGATTTTGACCTTTTGATTGGACTGCAAAGAATAATTTTGATGATCTATATAATATGAGATATGAATCATGGTTTCAAGTGTCGGGATTGGATTAGCCGAATACTTAATCAATTCAGAACCATTAACCCTATTGTTTAAGGGTTAAAAAAGTAAAGAAAAAATATATTTTTTTAAAAGTAAGTGCAAAATTTATTGATACGCATGGATCTAATGAATCTAGAGTCTATTCATAACATCACATCACCAATGATAAATAATGGATGAAGGGAAACTTAATCATGTGTGCAAATAGTCTTATTATTATTATTATTATTATTAATTTTTTTTTTTGGTATAAATGATACCTTTCTCTCCCCGTTTCAAGGTATCTGTCAACATCATTGGCATTCAGATATTGTAACGGTGGTAACCTATACGAGAGGGTAAACTGGTTCAATAAACTAGGTTATTAGCATTTTGAGTGGGCAAAACTGTGATCAAATTTGATATAATCGATCTGTATCAGTATTAATATCGATCAAGACTACTATAAATATTGATAGGGATACCTAAGACCTTGCATAGAAGTTCATTTATTTTAAATGGGGTTTAGATTTTAGGTCAAAAGTCCACATGATTAATGTAAGGTTATACGTAACTAGCGATGAAGTTAATTGATTTATAGTTTATAGATTGGGGAGACACCTAATGGTGTCCACACTATTCAAAAACAATGAGATAATTGTGATAATTGCCAACCGCACCGGGCCCCGAGTGCTCTTGCCTAACATCCCACTAAAAGCATTGGTTACAAGCAACTAATTTAAGATTTTAGGTGGTTAACGTCTAAGAAGATGCCTAAAGGACGAAATTTATTTCCAAATTAAGAATTTAGGTGGGGGTAACGACTAGAAGATTTAGGAATCTAGGTGGCTAACGACTATAAGATGCTTAAGGGAGGAAATTTTTTTCCAACTAATTTAAGATTTTAGGTGGCTAAAGACTAAGAAGATGCCCAAAAGGAGGAGATGTTGAAATGGGAGTTTACTGGAATCCGTCAAAAGGGGTGGGAGATTTAGGACCATTAAAGAGGGTGCTACAGTGTTTCAGGTGGGGGAAAATGACGCTCAAGTATACTTTGGGTATTAAGCAGACATTGTGGGAAATTCTAAACCTATCAACAATAATTTGTTAGGGAAAATTTTCTTTCATCTAGCTCAAAGATTTTCGCTCATGAATTGAAGGATAACGTTACCTACTTGTTGGAAATCTGAAATGTCATTCTTTCTCGAACACCCATTCAAGTGCAATGATGACTTTAGATGCTAGGATTTAGTTCACGGTATTGGCAATGATACGAATTGGCCATATTTGATGATTCTAACCCCCAAGATTTAGATATCTTTTATTTTTTATAATTTTGCCCTCCCTAATATCTGCTAGGTTAAGAAAATGTCCTTTTTGTGGGGTAAAAAAATATTACCATATAATTATTAATACATAAAAATAGGTTCCTTTTAATTTTTTATAGGGACAATGTTTTCTGTTTACTTAGAGGCCTCTACAGCCACACATAGTGGCGCGCTCCAAGTCAATAACAGTGGTCGTTGTATGCCCCCTTCTGTTTTGTGGTGGGGAGCCTCTTGCGAATAAAATTTTGTTGTTATTTTTTAGTTCACTTTTTAGTATCTCTCATTGATTGTTTCCATGACATACACTCAACCATAGCTATTGGTGTGGCATACTATAGATATTGAATGCCTTAATTGTAACCTAAAAGCATGTATATTAAAATCATTTTATTTATTTATTTATTTTGTTGGGCATCATGTATATTCAAATCTTTAGAGTTTAAACTAAAGCAACCATTATCATGATCGAATACAGATTATTGAAATATCCAAAATCCTTCCCAATTGGAATGAAGGAGGGAAAAAAGGATGCCCACACACACACACACACAAAAATCTCTCCTTGAGGTATTATCCACTCTTTGGTAAGTCTAATCAACCTGAAATTGATCCCTCATTAAAAAAATATGCCTTCACTCACCACAACTTTGAACTCCCCAAGTGTTAATTTCCCCATCTTATCCTGCACAAGTGTTTTTACAATGTTCGTAATGTTTAGGTTGGGCTTATAGTATTCTCCATAGGGAGATTTTTTTTTTTAATTTGTGTAGACGGTATGATGACAATAAAAAGTAGTGAGGCTGATGTCAGAAACATTCTTCACAATCTAAAGCAAAAGAAAAAGAAAAATGATATGACGAAAGTGATTAAGAGATTTTGCATAATCTGATTGTAGATGCAAGTACATGTTTGTAGCCCTAGAGTGTAATTCTATTATTATTTTTATATCTATAAGACATTTTTTTAGTTAAATGTAGACTTTAGCTTTCTGCAAAATCGTGCTTTGTTCTAGCATTAGGCGTACCTTGTTATGCACAAGAAAACTACAATCTATAATATTGGAACTTAGGTGGATATATTTAAACATTTTAAGCTAATTTTTTCTCTTTTTCTCATAAAAAGAAAATTCCTATCTTATGAAAGTTAAGAAGGTTTCGATCTAGTAATGGAAATTTGAAGTTAAACAAAAAAGGGGCCATACGCTATCGCACCTAATTCCTCTCTATTGTATTCATATTTGATGAATTTTATCCCACATACATGCTAGTGTTCACTTTAAATTGGAAAAACCACATTAGATTAAAAAAAAAAAAAAAAAAAAAACAAGCATGAACTAGTAAGATCCACCAAAATGAAAAATCCTGGAAGTTTCGTTGCTTGTATTGTGTCGTATTCTATGATACCAAAAGAGGTGATTGATCAAGTTAATTTATGACTTGTTGTCATGCATGGACAAATTGTAGGTTCCCCTCTAAAATTATTTGCCATGTATTGCTAAAAGCTTTATAATTTTTTTTGGGCCGCTAAGGTAGGCACACCACAATGGTGATCTGGAGAGAGGTTGGGTGCTCATTGGGGCCAGGGGATGGGGGCTATATGGGGATTCCAACACAAGACCGACTTAAGACCTTGCTACGACTAGCATGGGGTTGGTGAAAAAATAATAATCTTACTTATTCGTTATTATTGTATAATATATTTTTTCCCCCTATAAGCATATAGGGTTTATTTCAATTAGGATAAATCCTATCATTTCACATATAAAATGATAATTCTCAAATTATTTTGAAAATCTTAAATAAGTCTCGAGAATAAGAGACAAAGAAAAATTTCTTACTCCACACAGGTGACAACAAGCACCCATCTTTTTTTGTTTTCTAATAGAAGTTCCAAGGGTCTATCTAGGGGAACAATCATGGTTTTAAGTATCTTCGATACCGATATGATACCCTCCGATACGTATCTTAAATTTAGTCGGCCGATACGATACATTGAATTTTTTAAATCATTTCGTATCGATATATATCCTACAATACTTACCGATATGCATCAATACACCACTAATACACATCACTACGATACGACATGCCTCGATACGACTCTATGAAAAATATAAACTTGAGGTAAAATGTACGTTTCGGTATGTATTGGTACGTATCGATGAGTATCGGTATGTATCGATCTGTACGTATCGGTATATATTAGCACGTATCGGTGAGTATCGATATATATATCGGTACGTATCGGTGCTACAGTCATATAATGGCCAATATGGGTAATTTTTCAGAAAAAAACGATTTTTTGAAGGGTTTTTGTTCCAAAGTTGTTATCAGCCATATTTTTCCCTCACTAAAGTGGAAATCGAGGTTGGGAACAAGGATTTTACATTTATGGGACAACTACAGACCTTGAATTCTTAATACGATACCCTCAATTTAGTATTTATGTATGATACATGTTATCAATAGCTTTTTTTAACAAATTCTTTATGCAAAAGTGTTTAAAAAAATGTTTTCTATCCATTTATGTGTGTATCTTTAGCGTATCTTAGTGTATCTCCGATACGATACGATACCCTCCGATACATATCTTAATTTTGGCTGATCGATACGATGACTGATACCGATACTTTAATCCTTGGGAACAATAGAAAAGCTCAAAAACTTATAGAAGCATAAATAAAATGGTAATAAAACAAATATTTCTTGGACAGACATGGTAAGTTGGATGAAACTAAATATTTATGGATATGTTCAATCCAACGTATCTAATCACATGTGAAGTTTTCATATTGAATGGAACTTCAATAAGTGGTTTTCTATCTTATAAAAAAAAAAAAAAAAAAAAAAGAATTCATCAAGTGGGTATTCATAAAAAATAAATAGCAAACTAAATTCTGTCACTGAAAAAAAAATGGTAAAATGAAGTTGAGAGAATGTAGAGAGGGAAAAACCCTCTAGATTAAAAGATGGATGAGAACAAAATAAACAATGGACAATTAAAAGTACAAGAGAACATGCCAACATACCAATACAGGATCGATCAAGAATTGATATCGACCTTGGCCAATTTGATACCAATTACTTAAACATGCTCTCTTATCATAATGGTATTTTCATACTTAAAAATTGTAGTTCTTGAAATTGATTTTATAAATTAAAGGCTTTCCAAATGTTTTTCCAAATCATTGTCTCCTAGAATTGATCTAGGAATAAGTTTACTAAACATCATTTCTCGTTCTATCATAATAGGATCAAGAAAAAAATTTGATTATGCCATTATCTCTAAAAATAAATGCTTAGATTGACTCGCACGGAGAGGGAGTGCAACCAAACATAACGTGAAAATCTATATAATTGAATTTGAGTACGAAATTGACACATCAATAATATAGATTATTCCTTTAATATCATTAATTGGAATTTTGCACATCAATATTTTATGTGTGACAAGTGACAAATTAGTTTCACCACATATAAATTTAGAAAAAAAAAATTATCATAAGAGAATTATTGTTAACATACTATCTCCACCATTAAAAAATTAAAAAATTAAAAATTAAAAATATTGAATTTTTATAAAAGTTCGGACCAGTTTTTCTTCATCCATAATAAAAAGTGAATTTCTTAATATATGAACTTTAAACATTGGATGGGACTTTTAGAATAATATTAAGGAAAGAATGTGTGGTGGGAAAAATAATGACATCCCAATCATTTTTCTCCACCCCACCCCAGCCCACCCCAGCCCACCCCACCTCACCCGTGAAGAAAAATTTTCCACTTTGCCGAAAGATAAATTTCCAAATTTCATATGATTATTTATTTAGGCATTTATTATGAAAAATTTCATATGAATTAGATTGAATATTTTAATAATACTTCTTAGTCTTGAGTCTCTTGACCAATCCCTATAGTAACCCCCTATTAATAGAGGATCCGGTCTTGATGTAATCCTGAATCTGGCTGCTTTCATATCAGATTTCATCTCTTAGCTATAGGGTTATGAGACCAGTTCTGACAGATTCCACTTTTTCTCTACCCTTGTTGGGCTTGGCATAACGACGGAGGAGAAGTAGGGAATCTTTTTTTTTTTTTTTTTTTTGGTAAAGAGAAATAGGGAATCTGTGGTGGTGGAAAGTGACCAGAATCACACACACATGACACATGGGTGTCGTTGCTTGATCATTATATTTCGTAAACATTCGTCTTCGTCAACCACTCAAAGCCAAATAGCTAACCGACATAATATATTGATACATGTGTTTCCTTGCGGGGCCCACCATACCTAAAGCAGGAGTTACGACCTTGCTGACGTCGAAGTCTTTCTTTCACGGACGGAGGTATCCGTTTAAAGCTTTCTTTTTATTTTTTATTTTTTATTTTTTTTTAATATTGAACATAGCCGTCAAGTCCTCAGAAGCTGGAGATTTTATAAGGCTCCAACTCCCAAGCCACTAAGCCACAAAAGCCACGCACTTCTCTCCTTGGATTTCAGAATTCAGCTTCCACGTTTCCACTAACCGACCAATCAGTACTATCTTTTGCATGTGGAAAAGTTATTAGAAAACAGTTCCAAATGCACCTAGGTTAACCATCACGTGCATCGGTATATATCAATATGTCATGTCACTTCTATCTTTTTTTTTTTTTTTT
>NW_024868511.1:14660-19867 GCF_013358625.1 Macadamia integrifolia
GAAACCGAAACACTCCAAAATTCATTAAAAAAATCAAAATTTGCATAGTTTTGTATACATTTGTATGGAAAGTCGAATCCAAACTGGACCAAAAACCAAAACCAACCCTACTAGATTGACCCTCATAAGTGAGCACCCTACTTCCCATGAATGACCATATTACAAAAGATGTGTTCCAAATCTGAGTTTACCTCAACACTTAAACTCAGATTTGAGCAACCTTTTTACCACCTAATATAAAAGGAGAAAGCGGAAAGAAGTTCTCTACGGAAGCCAATATCTCAACCCACGAGAAACATGTACTACCCTCAAGGTAGGGGTGTCAATTCCTAAACCGAACAGGTAAAACCGGATGGACCAAACCGATAACAACACGGACTGAATCGAACTGAAGCCTTATTGGTTCGGTTCGGTTTGGAGTATTGCAACCCCAAAACCAAACCGAACCGCATCGAAAATCGGATGAACCCGAAACCAAATTGAAACCGACTGAAAACTCGAACCGAAACTAAAACCAAACCGGTAAGAAACCGAAACACTCCAAAATTCATTAAAAAAATCAAAATTTGCATAGTTTTGTATACATTTGTATGGAAAGTCGAATCCAAACTGGACCAAAAACCAAAACCAACCCAGTTACAAATCGATTTAAGAAACCGAAGACAAACCGAAACCAAACCGCATCGAAACCAAAACCAAACCGAAATTGAAATTTCCTTATTGGTTCGGTTTTGGTTTCAGCTTTCCCACACCGAAACCGACTCAACCCAGACCAAAACCAAGTCGAACTGACTGATTGACACCCCTACCTCAAGGCAACCAAATGATTTTTCGGAAAGAAACATAATTCAGAAGAATGTCTATCAAAAGATTGACATTCATATCCGATATATACACAATTTGATTTACCAAACCAAACACCCCTTAAACTGGTTCAATAAACTAGGTTATTAGCATTTTGAGTGGCCAAAACTGTGATCAAATTTGATATAATCTATCTGTATCAGTATAAATATCGATCAAGACTACTATAAATATTGATAGGAATACCTAAGACCTTGCATAAAAGTTCATTTATTTTAAATGGGATTTAGATTTTAGGTCAAAAGTCCACATGATTAATGTAAGGTTATACGTAACTAGCGATGAAGCTAATTGATTTATAGTTTATAGATTGGGGTCCCCAAGGTAGACACGTAATGGTGTCCACACTATTCAAAAACAATGAGATAATTGTGATAATTGCCAACCGCACCGGGCCCCAATTGCTCTTGCCTAACATCCCACTAAAGGCATTGGTTACAAGCAACTAATTTAAGATTTTAGGTGGTTAACGTCTAAGAAGATGCCTAAAGGACGAAATTTTTTTCCAAATTAAGAATTTAGGTGGGGTAACGACTAGAAGATTTAGGAATCTAGGTGGCTAACGACTATAAGATGCTTAAGGGAGGAAATTTTTTTCCAACTAATTTAAGATTTTAGGTGGCTAAAGACTAAGAAGATGCCCAAAAGGAGGAGATGTTGAAATGGGAGTTTACTGGAATCCGTCAAAAGGGGTGGGAGATTTAGGACCATTAAAGAGGGTGCTACAGTGTTTCAGGTGGGGGAAAATGACGCTCAAGTATACTTTGGGTATTAAGCAGACATTGTGGGAAATTCTAAACCTATCAACAATAATTTGTTAGGGAAAATTTTCTTTCATCTACGTAAAAGATTTTCGCTCACGAATTGAAGGACAACGTTACCTGCTTGTTGGAAATCTGAAATGTCATTCTTTCTCGAACACCCATTCAAGTGCAATGATGACTTTAGATGCTAGGATTTAGTTCACGGTATTGGCATTGATACGAATTGGCCATATTTGATGATTCTAACCCCCAAGATTTAGATATCTATTATTTTTTATAATTTTGCCCTCCCTAATATCTGCTAGGTTAAGAAAATGTCCTTTTTGTGGGGTAAAAAATATTACCATATAATTATTAATACATAAAAATAGGGTCCTTTTAATTTTTTATAGGGACAATGTTTTCTGTCTACTTAGAGGCCTCTACAGCCACACATAGTGGCGCGCTCCAAGTCAATAACAGTGGTCGTTGTATGCCCCCTTCTGTTTTGTGGTGGGGAGCCTCTTACGAATAAAATTTTGTTGTTATTTTTTAGAACTTTAAATTCACTTTTTAGTAGCTCTCATTGATTGTTTCCATGACATACACTCAACCATAGCTATTGGTGTGGTATATTATAGATATCGAATGCCTTAATTGTAACTTAAAAGCATGTATATTAAAATCATTTTATTTATTTATTTATTTATTTTGTTGGGCATCATGTATATTCAAATCTTTAGAGTTTAAACTAAAGCAACCATTATCATGATCGAATACAGATTATTGAAATATCCAAAATCCTTCCCAATTGGAATGAAGGAGGGAAAAAAGGATGCCCACACACACACACAAAAAATCTCTCCTTGAGGTATTATCCACTCTTTGGTAAGTCTAATCAACCTGAAATTAATCCCTCATTAAAAAAAGATGCCTTCACTCACCACAACTTTGAACTCCCCAAGTGTTAATTTCCCCATCTTATTCTGCACAAGTGTTTTTACAATGTTCGTAATGTTTAGGTTGGGCTTATAGTATTCTCCATAGGGAGATTTTTTTTTGATTTGTGTAGACAATATGATGACAATAAAAAGTAGTGAGGCTGATGTCAGAAACATTCTTCACAATCTAAAGCAAAAAGAAAAGAAAAATGATATGACGAAAGTGATTAAGAGATTTTGCATAATCTGATTGTAGATGCAAGCACATGTTTGTAGCCCTAGAGTGTAATTCCATTATTATTTTTATATCTATAAGACATTTTTTTAGTTAAATGTAGACTTTAGCTTTCTACAAAATCATGCTTTGTTCGAGCATTAGGAGTACCTTGTTATGCACGGGAAAACTACAATCTATAATACTGGAACTTAGGTGGATGTATTTAAACATTTTAAGCTATTTTTTTCTTTTTTTCTTTTTTTCTCAGAGAAAGAAAATTCCTATCTTATGAAAGTTAAGAAGGTGTCCATCTAGTAATGGAAATTTGAAGTTAAACAAAAAAGGGGTCATACGCTATCGCACCTAATTCCTCTCTATTGTATTCATATTTGATGAATTTTATCCCACGTACATGCTAGTGTTCACTTTAAATTGGAAAAACCACATTAGATAAAAAAAAAAAAAAAAAAAAAAAAAAAAAAAAAAAAAAAACCATGAATAGTAAGATCCACGAAGAAATCCAGGAAGTTTCGTTGCTTGTTTGTGTCGTTTCTCTTTACCAAAAGAGCGGTGGATGATTCAAGTTATTTTCGACCTTGTTGCCTGCATTGGACAATTGTAGTCCCCTCTAAATATTTATTTGCCATGCTTGCTAAAAGATTTTATATGTTTTTTTGGGTCTAGGTAGGCACACCACATTGGTGATTAGGAGAGGGGTTGGCGGCTCTTATTAGGCCAGGGGTGTATGGGTGTTTGTATATGGGATTTCAGCCTAAACCGATTATAGACCTTGCTAGTTGTGAAAAATATAATTTTTATAATTATTAAATTCCCTCTATAAGATATGGGTTTATATTTCATAATTTTGGGGTTAAATTTATCATGTTCACATGATAAAATTATGTTCAATTATTGTATCAGTATTCTGTAAATAAGGTCTCCGTAGGCATATATTTAATAAGTTTTTTTAGCACCTTATCTTTTTTTGGTTTTCTCAATAGATAAGGGTCTATCTAGATGAACAAAGGAAAAGCGGCAAGATTATTAATGCTAAAATTTAAGAAGTCAATAAAGACAAGTATTCTTGGACGGAAATGGTGTAAGTTGGATTGAAGAATATAGATAATTTTATGGATATGTTCGATCCAAAGTATCTAATCACATGTGAATTTGTCTGCTATTGAATTGGAAATTCAATGTGTTTTCTATCTTATAAAAAAAAAAAAGAATTCACCAAGTGGGTATTCATAAAAAATAAATAGCAAGCTAAATTCGTCAATGAAAAAAAAATGGTAAAGTAAAGTTGAGAGAATGTAGAGAGGGAAAAACGCTCCAAATTAAAGATGGATGAGAACAAAATAAATAATGGACAATTAAAAGTACAAGAGAAAATGCCGACATATTGATATAAGATCGATCAAGAATTGGTATCGACCTTGGGCAATTTGATACCAATTACTTAAACATGCTCTCTTATCATAATGGTATTTTCATAATTAAAAATTGTAGTTCTTGAAATTGATTTTATAAATTAAAGGCTTTCCAAATGTTGTTCCTAATCATTGTCTCCTAGAATTGATCTAGGAATAAGTTTACTAAACATCATTTCTCGTTCTATCATAATAGGATCAAGAAAAAAAATTTGATTATGCCATTATCTCTAAAAATAAATGCTTAGATTGACTCGCACGAAGAGGGAGTGCAACCAAACATAACGTGAAAATCTATATAATTGAATTTGAGTACGAAATTGATACATCAATAATATAGATTATGCCTTTAATATCATTAATTGGAATTTTGCACATCAATATTTTATGTGTGACAAGTGACAAATTAGTTTCTTCACATATAAATTTAGAAAAAAAAAATTTATCATAAGAGAATTATTGTTAACATACTATCTCCACCATTAAAAAATAAAAAATATTGAATTTTTATAAAAGTTCGGACCAGTTTTTCTTCATCCATAATAAAAAGTGAATTTCTTAATAGATGAACTTTAAACATTGGATGGGACTTTTAGAATAGTATTAAGGAAAGAATGTGTGGTGGGGAAAATAATGACATCCCAATCATTTTTCTCCACCCCACCCCACCCCACCCGTGAAGAAAAATTTTCCACTTTGCCAAAAAATAAATTCCCAAATTTCATATGATTATTTATTTAGGCATTTATTATGAAAAATCTCATATGAATTAGATTGAATATTTTAATAATGCTTCTTAGTCTTGAGTCTCTTGACCAATCCCTATAGTAACCCCCTATTAATAGAGGATCCGGTCTTGATGTAATCCTGAATCCGGCCGCTTTCATATCAGATTTCATCTTTTAGCTATAGGTTATGGGACCGGTTCTGACAGATTCCACTTTTTCTCTACCCTTGTTGGGCTTGGCATAATGACGGAGGAGAAGTAGGGAATCTTTTTTTTTTTTTTTTT
>NW_024868511.1:19887-32550 GCF_013358625.1 Macadamia integrifolia
TGGAGTGTGGTTCATGCTCATTTTAATAGGGTATTGTATTCTAAATGGTTGTGGAATCGCTCTCTTCCATCTAAGATTGGTTTTTTCTCTTGGCAAATTCTCAATGGTAAGATTCCAACAAATGACTTGCTGATGAATATTGGTATCCCTTTAGTTTCCAAGTGTCTTTGTTGCAGGAGTTCTTGGAGAGAAACGTCCACTCATTGCTTGATGTTGGGTGGGACGGCAACAAAGGTTTGGGATTATTTTGAAAGAATATTTGATATGGATTTAATTCCAACATTTGACATCAGGAGTAGAATTTTATATTGGCAATCCAAAGCTGGGCTTAAGGGTGCTTGTGACTTCATAAAAGGTTTATAACCATCGCTAATAGTATGGAGTTGTGGCGAGAAAGGAACAACCGAAGACATGGGGAGGGTACTTGCACGTCTAGATTGATTATGGAAAGACTTAAAAGATGGGTGCATGAGATTCCTCTTCAATCTAAGTTTTGTAAGTTTCTGTCTATGAGAGAGAATATTATTTTGCAGGCCTTTACTATTAATCCTCCCATATCGAGGCAAAGAGCTCCAATTCCCACGTTCTGGCTTCCCCCAGCGATATCGGTCAAGCTAAATGTAGATGGTGCAAGCAAAGAAAATCCTGGTATTAGTGGAGGAAGAGGGCTCATCAAAAATAATGATGACATGGTTCTTACGGCTTTCTCTAGTTTCTATGGTATTTGTTCTAATCCTGTGGTTGAGCTACGTGCTTTGAGGGATGGTTTAAGGTTTTCAAATTTTTTTTATTAGCTCTGATTCTACTTTGATTGTGAACTCTGCATCTAATAGGTTTTGTGATCTATGGAGTTGTTGGTATTGGTTTCAGGAGGTTATGACTCTATGTGACTCTATTCGAACTCGAATCTCTTTCTCTTTTCGAGAGAGTAGTAGAGCGACAAATTGGTTGGCAAACTTGACATGTGCTTCAACTACGGATTCAATTTTTCTTGGTGCATAAACTCTTCCTAAAGATTTTAGCCAAATCATTAGCGAAGATAAAGCTGGGTGGCCGATATTTAGAATGTAATACTTTCCCTTTGGGTTTTTGGTTGTGTTTTGAGATGCGAGTGCTTCTGTTTGTTGGGTTAGGGTAAGGCAGGTTATGTCCCCCCTTTGTATTCTCTTTCTATGTTATTAATAATATCTCAGGGGCTTGCCCGAGTGCCCAATAATATTCGCGGTAGAAAAAAAGAAAGTATTGGTATTGAATCATCCGTATCATTGATATCGATCAAGTTTGATATCAATACCTGACCCATTTTAGGGGTAAGCAAAAGTGATTATATACACTAATTCAATTCGATCCAAATTGGGATTGATAGATAACGATAACTAAATTCAGATGGGGATGTGAGTCAGTTGATTTAAATTGACTTTTGTTTGATTTCATTGATTTTGGTGAGAGAATGAGTGAAATCAAAACATAATCCAAGGGTGAATCGATTTTTAGTATATTTATCATACAAATATATTAAAAAAATAGAAAAAAGAGCGTTGGATTGTGTTGTATATACTCAAACACATGGAAAAGTGAAACTAAACTGTGAAAAGACATCGATACTTTGGCTCCACTTTTCCAATATGTGACCCATAAACTCATTTCGGTTTGATTGATTTGGGTTAAATTTTGAGTTTTTTGACACCTTTAACACAAAAATCCTTTACAAGGAAGCAATGGGTGGCAGTGAATATCTTATGACTGGGGTGCATACTAAGGCATTTTAGCTGTTGGATCTTCACTATCACTAATTGTCACCGTAGAGTCTCCCTTAGAATCAGATTAAGAATCGGCCAATTCACATTGGAATCAGCACCGACCAATCCAATCGATTCACTCCAATTAATGACTATTCTTGATTTCTTAGCCATTTTACCGATTTTGACCGATTCGAACCGGGATTAATCAATAACCGATTTGAAAGCCGAGTTTTAAAACCCTGGTTTGATCTCAATTATTGTACCCTAGATTTTACAGTTTTCCCTTTTCAAACAGTTACAGCGGCTGCGCTACACCACTCGGTCTCCAATCCATCCATCTCCTTACAATTCCCAACCACCAACCACAACCACCACTCACCATTTCTTCTTCCTCGCTTCATCTCTTTATATTCAGTCCTACTACTTGCAAGATCGCCTTACACAGCTTATCTTCTACAGGAGAGTCGCGAGCGAGATACTTCTTTGAAGTCTTGGCTCTTTCTCCACTTCTCTTACTTGATCTTACGAGTGATTCTGGTCTTTTGGGTTTTCTGTCTTACTTTCATGATCTATTTCGGTTTCGATTGAAGTAATTGCTAGCAGCAGCAGTAGCAGCAGGAGAGAGAGAGAGAGAGAGAGAATCAGGTGTTGGGTTTGCTCTATATGCACTTGATCAGAATTGTTGCAGAGGGAAAGGAAAGCAAAGGGGGGTAATACCCAGTGTTTGCAGAGTTGTAGACATCACGGCTATATATAGAGTTATCCGGCCTCTCATTCATGTCCGAGCAGTACGACGTAAGGGTTGTGTAGTCGAAACTAGCAATCCTTCGCCGCACGGTGGACGTGGTGCTCTGCCTTCCGAAGGCGGGAGCCCTTCCGATCTCCTCTTCCTCGCCGGTGGCGGCCGTCGTTCATTCACTTCCTCCTTCTAATTGTAGACTTTACTAACTAAGCGTATAGGAAAAAGATTGAACTAGGGGATTAGTCATGATGTTGAAGATCAAAAGAGTTCCTCCCCCGCTTTCTAACTACCAGAAGGATGAGGCGGAGGGGTCTGGTTGTGGTCGGAATTGTCTGGGCAAGTGTTGCATTCGAGGTACTTTTGTTTTGGTCCCTTTTCTTTTCTCTCTGCTTGAGTTTGGTGTTTATCATGGATTAGCTCTCTTGGGTTCTTCATCCCTTGACTAATTTGGTCTGGAACAGGCGCGAAGCTCCCGCTGTACACTTTCAAGGCCACGGACAAGATAATTCATGAGAAGGATATGATCGGGGATGAAAAGAGAGAGCCGCCGGTGCCTTTTCTTGATTCCCTTCTTCTTGGAGAGGTATCTCTGCTAATTCCAAGATCATTCTTTTGTTTCTGTTCCTTCTCTTATTCTTACTATTCTTCGTCTTCTTCTTTTTAAACCATCATGCTTAAATTTCCCCTACTTCTAATTGGCAGTGGGAGGATCGCATGCAGAGAGGGCTCTTCCGCTACGACGTCACTGCCTGTGAAACCAAGGTTTCATCTGGGTTCTTTCCCCTTTTATCTAATTTACAATTTTTTTTTTTCTTTTGGTTTCATTTTTGTAGGTAAGTGGGGATCGAAAATGTGACCCGAGGGTTTCAGGTTGCAGCAATTTCAATTTCTCCCCCATGGGGATCTGGGTTCAACCCCAATTCCTTCTGCTAATATTTGTGCAGGTGATACCTGGTGAGTACGGCTTCATCGCTCAGTTGAACGAAGGCCGCCATCTTAAGAAGAGACCCACCGAGTTCCAAGTTGATAAGGTTCTCCAGCCTTTTGATGGGAAGAAATTCAATTTCACAAAAGTTGGGCAGGAGGAAGTGCTCTTCCAGTTTGAACAGAGTGAGGAGGATGAAGCTAACTTCTGCCCACATGCTCCCATTGATATTGATCACTCCCCTAGCGTTGTTGTCATCAATGTACGTGGATTCCAGGACCTGCCCTTCTCATTCTTAATGTTCTATAATGTTGACCTGAGACAGGTTGAAACTTGCAGGTGAGCCCCATTGAATACGGACATGTCCTTTTAATCCCTCGAATTCTCGAGTGTATGCCGCAAAGGATTGATCGTGAGAGCTTCTTGCTTGCTCTCCACATGGCAGCAGAAGCAGAGAATCCATATTTCCGGCTGGGTTACAACAGCTTGGGTGCCTTTGCTACCGTTAATCATCTTCATTTCCAGGTTGCTTGTACATTCTTTAGACTACTACTGTCGATTTTTCAACTTCATGGGCTCCAAGTAACTCAATTTAGCTCTTTTGGTACCCTTTTATGATCTTCTTTAAACATCATTGGTGACAGGCTTATTATTTTGCTATGCCGTTTCCGATTGAAAAGGCACCCAGCCGAAAAATAACCACTTTCCATGGTGGTGTGAAGATCTCTGAGCTGTTAAATTATCCAGTGAGAGGTCTCGTCTTTGAGGGTGGCAATACTCTGCCAGACTTGTCTAATGCCGTCTCTGGTTGCTGCATTTGCCTTCAAGACAACAACATTCCCTACAACGTCCTTATCTCTGATTCTGGCAGAAGAATCTTTCTTTTTCCACAGGTAATTTCTTCTCTTAGCTCCTTGTGCTTCTGATTAGATCTAATTATTCATTCCATTCTGTGGAAATCAACAGTGTTACGCTGAGAAACAGGCTCTTGGGGAAGTGAACACAGAGCTTCTGGACACCCAAGTGAACCCGGCGGTGTGGGAAATTAGTGGGCACATGGTGTTAAAGAGGAGGCAAGACTATGAGGAGGCTTCTGAAGAAAGTGCTTGGAGGCTCCTCGCAGAGGTATCCCTCTCCGAAGAAAGGTTCCAAGAAGTCAAAGATCTCATCTTTGAAACAATTGCTGGCATAGATTTTGGAAATGGAAATTTGGACCTGAAGATGGCTGATAAAGACGATGATGGCTCACAGCGTTCCAATGAAATAGATGCCATGAAGAAAGGAACATATCCTAGAATGGTTCCTGGGGAGCAGGAATGTGTGGTTCAGCAGTAGTGAGTTGTATCATTATATTTGAACATCACTGCTTGAGTTAGCCTGGTATTTGCAGTAGTTAAGGTGTATGTTATCTTGTATATTGTTTGTTTAGTAACCTAAAGAAAGCGAACTGGGTTTGCTTCTACTATGCTCAGTGTGACTAGCCTAGGCTCATGGGTTTCATGCTTGTGAGTTAATACTATTGTGTATTTTCTCAGATAATGATACAAGAGTGAGGCTTTGGTGTGTTTGTCTTGTGTGGAGTGTGCTAATAAATTTCTGCTTATAATATTCACTTCTGAAACAGAGCTTTGGTTGATGCATGATGGTTGATGCAATGTAGAAAGTGTCTGGTTTATGATGCATTTTGTATCACTCTGCTAAGATACATCTCTGCTTGTCTTTGGCTTCTCATCCTCAAGTACCCTTTTTGAGATCTCCAAATAAATTTTTGTGAAGCCAATGCTGGATCCAAGTCCTGTACAAAGCCTCCAAACGGCCACCATAAAGGCAAGTACAAAATGAACAAACCAATCATGAGTAGTCTGTAAGCACTGATCAGTATCAATTGCAAATCAATCGCGGTTGAGTAACCACCATGTAATGATGAGAGGCGGTTACTGTGGAGATTAAGATATTGGATGATCCCTAGTTTCATTTAAGGCACACGTCAATATTGCTAGAGGAGGTTCTGTTTGCTCTCTCTCCCTCTCAACTCAGCAATCTCTGTTCCTCTCGTCTTTGGAGATCTCTATGCAACTTCGTTGACCTAGTTCACATGGGTATTTTATTTCCTTCAACTAGGTTACAATGGCATTTAAATGGTTTTGAAAGATGATTGTTTCAAGCTTTGAAGTCATTATCTAATATCTATCGTTACGTACAAAATCTCACAACTTTAGTAGCAATATTTTTCAGGTAAATAATTTGGAAATATTGAACAGTCCCAAATTAAATTGTCTCAGTTAACAAGCTTAACATCTGTGGTGGAACATCTCTACGAAACAGGAGTAAGACTGCGTATATCATGACCTTCCTGAGACCCAATAGGGGCAGGAGCCTCAAGTACCGATGGAGACGCCCAACAAGCTCAACATCTAGAGATTGAGGTAGCTAGTCATTAATTCTTTCTTCCTACACCAGGAATGATCAACTAATTTTAATTTGCATTTGGCTTTCCCACTACAAATCGGCCTTTGGAGCTTTGGCAGATTTCTATCAAAACCCAGGATTTCTTGGAGCGGCAGAAGGGATGCCCATACCATAGAGACATCTGCTTTGAGAAGTTTAAAGTGTACAAGAGAGCTCAGCTCATGTGCCTTCCACCGTTCGAGGGAGATGCAGTTCCCTCAAGCTGGATATGTGAGATTAATTTGCAGGTCCTCTTTTTCAAAAACTGGTGGTCAGCATTCCCATAGGTTTCTTACAACATTGTTTTCCTGGAATGGCAAAATGTTTCAACTAAAAATTTATAGGAAGAAACAGACTAGGTCAAGCTTTAGGGCAAAATAATGAACCTTCTCCAACTACATCCCAACATGCATGTTTCACTTTGCTGTTTGTAAACAATAGTATTGAATATGAAAATAAAACTGGAAGAACTCGGGTTGTAATTCTAATTGAACTCTCTACAAAGAATGCCAGCACCAAAGGGTTTAAAATCTGCAAATTGCAGGTTGATTTGCTTATACACATTATTGGGATTGTGTGCTCAATCAAGGTGATCGAATATTTTCATATCCTTTCTCCCCACTTACCCTCACTGTTTTCTCTTCATCCTCTTAGTCATGGCCTCGTCAAGCAGCATTTCACACAGTTCAACCAACAAGTTCTCATACTATGCATGCTTTTGCACAAGCAAAGCTGAGGAATCCGAAGTCGTTCCAGAAGGGGCTAGTTATATGAACATCAGGTGGCTCCTGCCAGCTGCTACCTTCCTGACATTAGATTTACTAATGGCTGGTTTCCATAGAATGCACGGACATCCCAATCCTCAGTTGATGAGGAAAGGGTCATTAGTGCAACCACCACTGACCTCATGCTTGGCCTCAACTCGGCATTTTCTTGTGTGCAAGCCATGGCAAGCTGAGCCATCTGCAACCAAAACAGCCACAATTGCTCGTTAGATTTAGTATACCAACCAAACGTTTGACAAGATCTTTGGTTATTTCTGCTTCCACCTTAAGAACTGAGTCGAGCTGATAGTCATCCCCAAGCCTCGGGTCAACTAATTTGCGGAGATCATCTTTTGGGTCGGGCTGACTAAGAGCATCCTCGAACTGTGTAACACCAATTAGTAACAGTTATTTAATGAATGATATTTCAGAAGCAATTGTATCATCATCGAACTGAAAGGGAGTAGGAGAATAACCAAGGCTACGAGTCCTTTTGATTCAATACTAGCTGCCCTGACCACAGCTTCCTTGGCCGAAATAAGTTCATAAAGGACAACTCCAAAAGCAAAGACATCAACCTTAGGAGAAACATCACCATATTTAGCATACCTACACATAAGTTATGTGAAAAGTCAAACCATATTCGTTTCACTAGTACAACTCCAAGTTTATTTGATGCCATAAGATGTTGCTAGGGTGCAGTTCCAGCATAAACTTATACTGGGATAAGCTAAAAATTTCAAGTAAGCAAAAAATGCTGATCCCTGGAAAACAGGGCCTTTCAAGGATCATGTGGGTTCAAAGGAGATAATTATGCCTATAGCCCAAGCAAATCAAAGAGTGGATAAGTCCCTATGTTTTATTTAATCCATCAAGTATAGATCTCTGAAGCATCCAATTATCCACCTCTGTTACATATTAAGACAGGGCAATAGGAACATTTTATAATAGAGAGTCCTGTGCATAAAAGTTAGTCTTGCATGGACATCAATTATCATTGTAAAATGCAGAGGATATGGTGACACTAGCTCTATTCATAAAATTAAGCTTCTTATTGAAGAGGCATTTAAATATCACACTCCCTCTGATGTCTGTAAGTGTTCTGTTAAGTGTTATCAGGTGTTACCACTATTCTAAGGGTATCTTTGGTTGTATGTAATGAGTTATGGGTAAAGTTGCAATTAGTTTGTTTAAGTCATGTCTTTATTTGTAATTACACATTTAATTACTTACATACGCAATATAGGAGGTATCCGCTAGATACCAAGACTCATTCTCTCTCTTGTTTTCTCTTCTCTTCCTTTAGGTTCCACTTCTCTTTTCTTTTTCACTGCTGGTCTTTCAGGTTTAGATATTATCCACGGTATCAGAGCCTAATTAATCTCACCCTTCTGCTCATTCAATTACTGCTTTGATTGTCCATTAAGGATATTCACTTTTGGTTTGCAGCAAACTATGCTGCCATACCTAATCTATAGAACCCTTTAATCCAATTTGAAGTCTCAAGATTCTGGTTTTCTGGTTACTGCTTATTATCAAACCATTGGATTCTTATCATACAGTGGGGTTTTGATATACTATTGCTCTACTATCTCACAACAAAATTATAGCCCTATCCAAAGAACTGATTTTTACTTCAATTGGGACCCATATCTGTCAGATTGTGGTATTTACTAGTTAGTTTTTGGGCCACTTTTCTGTCAATTTTGCGGTGATTCCTTTGACGTACTGCTGCTGGTTATTCTCTCATCTACATAATGAGCTATTCAAAACACCAATGGACTCTCTCAATGTCCAATTACATCTATCAAGCTTAATGGTGAATCCAACTATCTTCTCTGGGCACAGGCAGAGCTTATATCACTGCAAAGTGAAAAATGTTTCT
Organism: Macadamia integrifolia; assembly: GCF_013358625.1. Classification (NCBI taxonomy): domain Eukaryota; kingdom Viridiplantae; phylum Streptophyta; class Magnoliopsida; order Proteales; family Proteaceae; genus Macadamia; species Macadamia integrifolia. The sequence goes on from NW_024868511.1 coordinate 28,394, forward strand.
TTATTATAAAAAAATAAAAAAGATTATATTTTTTATTTTTCCATGATTATCTGACAAGCCACCACCTACTACAACTTCTGCTGAGTATCGAGAATGAGCAATGGAGAATGCCACAGTACTTTACTGGCTTTGGAATAGTATGGAGCCTTCTATGGTTGCCAATGTAATGTTTCACACCACAGCAAAGGGTGTTTGGGACGACCCCAGAGAAATTTATTCTCACAATAGAAACATGTCCAGGGCATATGATTTATATGAGAAGTTTTTCTCCTTCAAGCAGAATGGAAAAATCTGTTAGCGATTACTATAGCTCTTTAAAAGGCATGTAGGAGGAACTCGACGTATATTGATCTCTTTCTATTGACATGGAAGTTCTTAAATTTCAACATGCTGAATTCTTAGTCGCTACAATTTTTGTCTGGGTTTGAGACTTTCAGCACATCACAATCCAAATTCTTGTAGGTGAAGATACCATCTATGAATGAGGCATTTTGTCAGATTCAACACATTGTGTATCCCTACTTCACCAAATTTGAATCGGCCCCTCTCTAAGGATAATTCAGCTCTTGTTTCAAACAGTGGAGGTCGTGACTGTGGTACTAGTTTTCCTGGCAGAGGTCGCGGTTTAGGGGGAGGTCGAGGCATAGGACAGCCACCAGATTAAGCCATGCATCAGTGTCATACTATAGGAAGATGAATCATATACTCAATACTTGTTGGGCAAAGATGGTAAGCTCGAGTTGGCTCAACAACTATCTGCTACCTTTGTCACTTCTGATTAGAGTTTTACAGCGGTGTCATCTTATGATGCCAATCTTGCTTCTATACTTCGAGGTACTCAGCATGTCTCTCCAGTACGAGATGAATTAAATCAGTTACTTAAAAACGGATTCAGAAAATTGAGACATCTGCATTTACATCTATTACAATTGCTCATTCAGGTACTGGCGCATTCATTTCCTCTTATTCCTCCACACCATGGGTCATTGACTCTGGTGCCACCTCTCATATGAAGGTAAGTCCCATGCATTTTCCTCCTTTCAGAAGATTAGACATCCTTCTAAAGTCATAATTGCTTATGGATTTTCTTCTTAGGTATCAACTTCTAGTTGTCTTTTAAACTCCTCTTCCATTGTTAAACTCTATTCTTCATGTTCCTAGCTTACCTTAAAATCTTCTTTCTATTAGTTAACTGACTAAATTCATTAAATTAAAATTTCCGGTCACCTTTTATCTTGTATTTTTCAGGATCTCCAGACACCCAAAAAAAAAAAAGAGGTGAGGATGACCAAGATAGAGCTGATTTGGGAGTTGCTTTGATTCAGGACACACTCAGAGAATGTATCTTAAGGTGGTTTGGAGTCTTTGGACATGTTTGTTGTAGACCTATGAATGCCCCCGTAAGGAGTTGTGATCAGATTCAGATGAAAGGAGCTAAAAAGCTAGGGGAAAGCCTAAAATGACCATTGAAGAATTGGTAAGGAAAGACATGCAGAAACTAGGTCTAGATCCAAGTATGACATCAAACAAAGCTGTTTGGAGGGCAAAGATCCATGTTGCCCATCTCTTTTAGGTGGGATGTCCCAGAGGTGTTACTTTGCTATGTCTCTTCGCATTTCCTGTTCCCCTTTTCTTTCTTTTGCTTTTTATCTTGCACTTTCAGGAATCCATATAGCGGACCCCATTTAGTTAGGAAAAGGCTTGGTTTGTTGTTGTCGGTGGTGAAGGGCATGAGAAGGATGACCTATATTACTTTGACGACGTGACTCCTACAGTTGCTTCTGCTACCTCTAGTGTGTCCTTCCCTCTTCAATGGCATTACCAGTTGGGACATCATTCCTTATCCAACCTCCAGCAAATGGTTTCCAGTTGCAAAGATATCTCACGACTTGATTGTGAAATGTATGAACTTGGAAAGCATCATCATACTTTATTCCTCTCGTAATGATCCTTGAGGTTCTTCTTTGTTTTCCTTGGTTCATTCTAATGTGTGGGGTCCGTGTCGTATCAAGAGTCAGTTAGATATTTATTTTGTTACTTTTGACAATCATTCTCAATTAACATGGGTATATCTATTAAAGGACCGCTATGAATAAGGACTTATTTTGGTGTCAATAAAATTTTTTCGTTCAAATAATACTTTAGAATATACCCAATGTGAAATATTTGCATTTTGTTATGACCATGACATGATACATCAAACTAGTTGTAATTATACTCCCCAGCAGAATGGTGTGGCTGAGCGGAAAAGACAGCATTTGCTTGAGGCCACTCATTCTTTAATGCTTCATATGCATGCTGCCATATGCTGTTTTTTGATAACCATTTTGTGTTTTTTTTTTTTTTTTTCCAGATCTTCTCTGTTTAGTTTGCCCCCCAAGTGTTCGGTTGTACATGTTTTGCTCAGAACCTTTGCCTTGGTCTTCACAAATTATCTTTGTGCTACCAAATGTGCAGTTCTTGGTTATGCTCGCACTCAAAAAGTTTATCGGTGTTATAATTCACTTACGCATCAACAATTTGTTAGTGTTGATGTTACCTATTTTGAAACTATCACCATACTTTTCTGCTGAAATTCGTCAGCTTGTACCGGTCTTCTTATTCCTTCACCTATTCTTTCACTTGTTCCTCTTAATGACTCTCCCACCGCTAGTTCTCCACCTAAGCAATTGCAGGCTTACAAGCGTCATACTAGGTTTAATTCAACAGCCCCAACTAATCCTTTGCTACTGCCCTCTACTTCATTGGAACCCTTTCTTTGGGATTAACTCGTCAGTTGCTCTTCACAAAGGTGTTCAAACTCGTACTAAAAAATCTAATATTAATTATCTCGTTTCTAAATTTGTTATTATCACAGCTTCCACCTTTACTTCGCAACTTTGCTTTGTCTTTATCATAGTTGTCAAGGCATCACTTATGCGTTTAGGCGCCTTAGTCTCTTTGTTGGTTTCGCCTTGCATCTAAGCCCACCTCCAATGCCTTAGATTGCCTGAACAACATGAACTATGGTCTTTATCTACCTTGTTTGTGCTTACTAAGTACCAAAAAGCATTGTTGCATCCTGGTTGGAAAAATATTACAAATGTAGAAATAGATGCCATGTTGGGTCATCAGACGAAGTCTCATACTAACTTACCCCCAGGAAGGAGCTTTTATGGTGTTGTTGGGTGTACACTATTAAGTACCTACTACATACTTCGGTTGAGCAACTAAAAGCTCGCTCGGTTGTCGAAGGTTACACTCACACATATGATGTCGACTATTTTGAGACCTTTTCTCCAGTGGCTCATCTTAATTCGGTTCATGTTCTTATCTCAATGAATTATGGAGACTCTCTCTCTCCTGTTTTCTCCCCTTTTCCCTTCGGCTCCTCTTCTTCATTGCTGGTCTTTTAGGTTTTAATATTATTTCAAGTATCATAAAAGAAACTCTTGTAAGGAAGGGTCACCCAAATCATACAATAATGGCAGACAAAGGAATTCCCAACCATCAATTAACTAACAAAAAATCCACACCACAAAAGAATTAACAAGACATTCTTAAGTTTAGATTTGCAGATAAATGGTTCAACTAACCAAATAAACATTTTCGAATTTAACAAATTCCTTGCTTCACTAAATTAACCTTAACCTATGCTTCCATGAACTTAGAGAAAGCCCTCCTGATGGGGACATCAAGATGTACAACTGAAGGAAGAAGAAGACCCAACCTTCTTTGTGGTTGGAGGATTAGAAGAAGGAAGAAGAAGAAAGAAGAAGGAGGAAGAAAGGGAGGCTCGATCCAGCCTTTCCAGTGCTGGATCGAGTCCCTCTCCTTCCAAACTTTGCCAAGATTGTGTGGCCCCCAACCAATCTGATAGTCTAGTAGTTTTATTTTCTAGGATTTTGTTTATTTGAGTCTTTAAGTTAATTAGGGAATTAAGTAATTATCCTATTGTTTTCTTTTAAAAAGTTTCCTTGTTTATGAAATAAACATTCCTAGAATAATCTTTTCTTTTTAGTAACTAGTTTACTACTTATGTAAGGCCATTGGCCATCTAATGTTTTAGTTAATGAATTATTGAAAAAAAAAAAAAAAAAGTGGAATAGAATTCTATGGGAAATACTAGATAGGAGAAATTGAGAGAGACACGAAATGAATTTTTCAATGAATTATGT